>NC_141144.1:82446169-82746169 GCF_053477565.2 Lygodium microphyllum
CTTTTCCACTATCGTCCCCCTATCTTCCAACATATTTTCCATTTTTACAGCATTTCATTCGGATGCACGGTTTGGGTTTTATTAATTTTTTTGTGTTTTTACATGTGTATGCGCCTCTCGCGTTGCACGTGAACATCCATGCTTTTTAATTTACCCGTCTTCTGATGCGTTCGATGCACCATTTGCCCCTGTGAGGGTGTCCACGTCATCTATGGGTCCCGCCATTGCAAATTTTTTAAACCTTGACCTGCGCCTGTGTGCGGGAGGAGGGGGGCTACCTTGTTTTATTTTGTATTTTTATTGATATTTTATTTTATTTTTTTAATTCAAAAAATTATAATTCCCCCTCCCCGACGGTTTCCTCGTTTCCCCTCCTTCCCTCCTCTCTCCTCTCTCCTTCCTTCTTTCTTTCCTTCTTTCTCTCACCTCCCCCCTCTCGGCGTACCCTCCCCTCTCCCCCTTTACCTCTTTCTTCTTCTTCTTCTTCTTCTTCTTCTCCCTTCTTCTTCTTCCTCCTCCTCCTCTTCTTCTTCTTTTTCTTCTTCTTCATCTTCTTCCTCCACTCCCCCCTCCCCTCTTCCTTGCACTGCTGTTGTGGCCCTCCAACCACCCACCAAGTCAACCGCATCATTGTCTCCGCCAATTTAAAACCCATTTTCTCCCATTTAAAACCCATTTTCCACCATTTTTTGGTATTTTTTCTCTATTATTTTCAATAAAAATGACTAGAAATTAAGATTAATTATGGGTTGTGGCCCTTAGGTTCTTTGACAGCAAAATTTTAGGTTTTGTTGATGTTATATCTCATGTTTTCCCTTTATTTTGCAAAAAAACCCCCATTTTGCCTCTTAAACGCGTGCTTTATGGGTTTTATACCATTAATTTCAGCCATAACACTTATGATTTTCTGATTTTCTGAGCATAAACTGATCAAACGCATAGCAAACAACAGCATAATGCATAATCAGCCCATGGAAACAATATTTCATCAACCAAATAGTATAAAAACTCATTTTTTCTTCATAAAAATTGAATTATCGCTTAAGCTTTTTGTCTTAGGATCTAGGTTTTGCTATGGGACTACGTGTCAGCCCTCATTCAATGTCCAGCACCTTCAAAACCAGCATTCTTCATGTCTTCGTTCACCTGGAAGCAATCCGGTCTCATCCGGCCAAGCTTTACTCGATCATTCTTCATTTTCTTCTTCCACACAAGAACAACCCCTTAAGGGAGAGAGAGGGAGGAGAGAGAAAGACTAAAATCAGAGTTCTTCATCCAGGCCATCATTTCGCGAGTGAAGAGCGGCGAAATGATCAACATACAGAAGGGAATCAAGGCCCATGATCACTTGGGTGGGTTGTTTGCAGGCTCCATCCTCCATCTCTAAGAATTGGGCGTAAAAATAGGCGTCATTTTTCCCACGCTGTCTTCTCTTTTCTCTCTCCCCGTTTTTTGATGGCCCCCAAACTCAAAAATTGAATTGGGGTTAAAATTCCCCCAAAGGGCACCCCTTTTGGCCCTCTCAAATGTCCACCTTTTCATATCTTGCCCCTTTTATGGCCATTTCCCCGTCTTGGCTCCGATTCGAGCTCTAAAAAATCTTGGGCGTCGGCTTGACATTCCGCATTGGCCGGTAACTCCTGACAACCCGCACGGCAGTCTTAAAAATTATCAAAAATCAACAAGTGTCGCTCGGGCGCCTTTAAAGCACTTTGATGCTTAAAAAATCCTAGGTCGAGCCGTTGCCTTCGACGTTGAATATTTTTCCCTTGATATTCGTAATTTTTAGCTATTTTTAGGCACTTCTTGGCATTAAAACTTCGCTCTCATTGGCAACCACGGGATAGGGCGACTCAGCCCGTCGAATCCCACAATAGATCTGCACAAAACAACCAAAGGAAGCATCGAAGCACAGGTGGACTTTTAGCATTTTTCATCCTCTTTACAAAAGATGTTTTTACTTGCTTACGTCCATACTGCAATTTTTTTTCCATAAGAACCATGCTTTCACTGAAGGGAACAACATCCACCCGGAAGCATGATTCTGACACCAAAGGTCTCTCAAGAGCCTTACTAGCAACAAAATTAGAACCACACACAGAATGCTTATCAACACTCATAGGCCCATTGGTTCTATCCATGTTGCCATCACAACTACCTCTCGTGAAAGTGTTGCAAGCCCTAATGGGACTTACATGGCTTGGCACCTATTCACTGAGAGGCATGTTATTACTACTCATAGGATGGTCATTTTTTGCTTTGAGATTTTGGCCACCAAGGTTCCCCTCATAGGTTGCCTTGGTATCAACAAGCGAGCTGTCTTCTTTGCAGAAATGGTTGGAAGCTAGGATGCACTTGTACTGAGCGGGGAAAACTCCAAAAGTTTTTCCAACATATCTGAATGTGACCCTCATAATCAATGGCTTGCATTTTTGCTTCCCTTAATGACTTAGGATTCTGCAGTCCCACTTGGATTTGCGTATTAATCTCTAAGCCATTCAAAAAGAGCTCACATAGCACATCATTTGGTAGTGCACTGGCTCTTCTTGGCCAAAGCCTAAGAGTACTATGAAAGGCTCTAGCATACTCTTTAATAGAAGGATAAGACTCCTATCTAAATAGCATAAGCTACCCTAAGACGTGAATCATAGGGAGCTTCTTTTCATACTCATCTAGAAATCTATCACAAGTCTCCTCAAATGATTTGTTCGACCCTCTTGGGAGGCTCCAATACCATTTCCTTGCCTCTCCCTTTAGGGTACTTGGGAATGCGAGCATCTGATGTATATCGTCGAACCCACTTGCAATGCAAGTTAGGTCATATTCTCTTAAATGAATCATCGGATCCTCATTTGGCAACCCATAAAACACTGGGAGATCCCTATAAAGAGGAGGACATTTAGTCCTTCCTTTTGGGATCAACACCAGGTCATTAAAATCTTCATATTCACCATGATCTGGTTCCAGCCTCTTAGGATCTTTAACCTCTTCTATCCCCACTCTTTCCGGTGTAGGGGGGTTAATATCCTCATTGACATCCCTTTCTGCCAACTCACTGAGTGGTCTAGGGAGTCCTATAAGTTTCAACATGTCATTTTGATCCCCTCTTAGAGGGTCTTCCATACCTTTCCCTTTAAAAGGAAAGTCCATAATGGTTTTATATAAGAGCTTTTGGTCCTTATCTAAAGCAGATTTATCATTACCACTTCTTAAAACTTCGGAACCGTGCCTTTTAAGCAACGGTTTTCCCTTGACAGCTAGGGCTTCTAACATCCTTGTGATGCCTACTATGTCGTCAATGTGGCCCATTACACGGGATGTTTCAACCACAAGCATATTCCATCGTATATCCGCACTTTCCCATGGCATTATGGCTTTAGCATGATGACTTGTTGATGCCACAACTACCATAGTTTCCAACATGCTTGTTTCATGCTCTCTAGGTTGATGGATGGTTAAACATGATTTCTCTTGGGTCGAGACCACACCAAGGCGAACCTCGGCCCATGCCATCATTTTAGAGGATGGGGTAACCACTACTGGGCTACTCTTTTCATCACATAAATTATCTTCTGCAGAGGACTCATGCTCTACATAACTAACTAAGTCCATTAGTAAGTTTTGTATGGGAAAAGCCAAGTTTTTCCATCCTTGAACAAACCCCATTTTATGGATAATTTAGGGCCCCTTGAAACCCTAGATTCGAAAACCGCCACTTATAGGCAGCTCCCAGCAGACGCACCACTGATGGGACCTAAAATGGGCCGGTAGTGGCTATAGCACTAGCCGGACCTCATGCTCATGACACACAAACACCCTCACGGCCTCGCGGACCAGGAGCGTGAATATAATACTGAAGGACACACTGTCCTAAAGCTTAATCTATACGTTCATAGTTCATAGTCCAATGTTTCCCTAAACTCCTCAGAGGGAGATCCCAAAGTACTTAGGCATAACGCCTCGTCATGCACATATAGGAGGCACTCCACCGACTAATAGTCGAAGCCCCACTGCAGCTCTCCTACATCGCAGGGATTGGCCCTTTAATGCGCTGCTAAACATATAATATAAACGAGCACAAACTCCTCTCAAGGTACCAATATTTTACGTTCCAGGATGTGCCATGCTTCCTCACTTCACAGTCCCTTAGGAAACCGACCCTCTACCCTATGGCAAGGGATAACCTCACACTCTCAATCGTGGGTCAAAGTCCTAAGAAAACAATTGCTATGCAGTCCAGGAGATTTTTCTTCGATACCATGAACCATGCATAGTGCATAATGTGAATGGTTTAGTGCACAAACAATAGAAAATCAGCATTGCGCATCGTGTGAAACCAATCTTTTCATGATTTCCATGCTAACATTTATGTATTGAAACGAGGAGAGACACTGAGCCTTACGCTCATGCTGCCTTTTCCTTTATTTTAAAACAACGTCCTATAGCCATGATACAACACATAAATCAGGTTTAAGATTATACTTTAACGCTCAAACTCCCCTCTCACCCTACCGTTTAATGTTTTGCAATCGTTGATAGGTGTAAGAGTCGTTTTATGTGTATTCCTTTGTAGAGAAAGCAATAAATACGAACAAAAACATGGAAATGAGGGTAAACCGAGGCCAACCGCGTGCTCTACCTTCATTATACATTGCAAAAACACTTATGTGATTTTCCGAGATTTTCCTTTTATCGTTTCCTAATTTTCTCCCATTTAAAACCCATTTTCCACCATTTTTTGGTATTTTTTCTCTATTATTTTCAATAAAAATGACTAGAAATTAAGATTAATTATGGGTTGTGGCCCTTAGGTTCTTTGACAGCAAAATTTCAGGTTTTGTTGATGTTATATCTCATGTTTCCCCTTTATTTTGCAAAAAACCCCCATTTTGCCTCTTAAACACGTGCTTTACGGGTTTTATACCATTAATTTCAGCCATAACACTTATGATTTTCTGATTTTCTGAGCATAAACTGATCAAACTCATAACAAACAACAATATAATGCATAATCAGCCCATGGGAACAATATTTCATCAACCAAATAGTATAAAAACTCATTTTTCTTCATAAAAATTGAATTACCGCTTAAGCTTTTTGTCTCGGGATCTCGGTTTTGCTATGGGACTGCGTGTCAGCCCTCATTCAATGTCCAACATCTTCAAAACCAGCATTCTTCATGTCTTTGTTCACTCGGAAGCAATCCGGTCTCATTTGAACAAGCTTTCCTCCATCATTCTTCATTTTCTTCTTCCACACAAGAATAGCCCCTTCAGGGAGAGAGAAGGAGGAGAGAGAAAGACTAAAATCAGAGTTATTCATCCAGGCCATCATTTCACAAGCGAAGAGCGGCAAAATGATCAGCATACAGAAGGGAATCAAGGCCCATGATTACTTGGGTGGGTTGTTTGCAGGCTCCATCCTCCATCTCCAAGAATTGGGCGCAAAAATAGGCGCCATTTTTCCCACGCTCTCTTCTCCTTTCTCTCTCCCCGTTTTTTGATGGCCCCCAAACTCAAAAATTGAAGTGGGGTCAAAATTCCCCCAAAGGGCACCCCTTTTGGCCCTCTCAAATGTCCACCTTTTCATATCTTGCCCCTTTTGTGGCCATTTCCCCATCCTGGCTCCAATTCGAGCTCTGAAAAATCCTGGGCGTCTGCATTGGCCGGTAACTTCTGACAACCCGCACGGCAGTCTGAAAAATTATCAAAAATCAACAAATGTCGCTCGGGCATCTTTAAAGCACTTTGACGCTTAAAATTGTCCTAGGTCGAGCCGCTGCCTTCGACGTTGAATATTTTTCCCTTGATATTCGTAATTTTTAGCTATTTTTAAGCACTTCTTGGCATAAAAAATCCTCTCTCAAGAACAGTGGTTGCACAGCAAAAAACAGGGCATTTTCTTGTGTGCAGAAAACTTCCGCCTCCAAAACGGGCCCTGAAATGGCCTTGAATCAAAAAAATAGGGCAACTAAGGGCTAAAGCCCTATCTCGCAACATATACTGCCTTCTTGCTACACCGCGAATGGCATCTCAATCTGAGACAATGCACTCTTGCACTTTCCGACTGTGCTACCTGCAAAGACTTACTCCCAAACTCGAAAAATGAAAGCAACACTGGTCCTCTTACCAGAACGCCACGAAGTTGGTTTGCTTCCTTGAGCTCCTTACCACAAACCAGGCTCTGATACCATGTCAAGATTGTGGGAGAGAAGGAAGAAGTCTCACTTGTAGCTTTCTCACTTGCATAATGGGGGAATACACACATAGGTGGAGACTGAAAACAATTTCCTCTTCTTAGTTGTGTAAGCCAAAAAGAACTCTCGTACATAGAAATACAAGAACCCTATATATGGGTCTCAAACCAAACTCAACTAACTAAGGTGGCATACTAACTGAGCCACGAACTAGAGTAGATAAGGATAGCTGTCATCTAACTATTATTCATGGGCGGTGTACCAACCGCATTTGCAACTAACAAGTCGTTCACATAAATGCACAACGGTCACCCTGGCATATCATGAGTGGAGCTCGATATCTCAACACACCCAATGTTTTTGTATATGACATTCAATTAGTTTGTGAATACAATGCATGATTGATATACACTTTTCTTACCGTTTGCTCAAAATCTGAGATCGTCTAATCAATGATCTTTGATTGAAACTCGCCGAAGCGTCGTACGTGTTCTATAGACAATCGACATTTTCGCCTAATTGTCAACTTACATTGAGAGCAAGGACATGGAACACACTGATTAAGATACGCCTCGCGATCTTGAACATTACAACCTTCATCATTTTCCATTTGGTCTACGTTACGAAAAACAAATTTTTTTGTTATCATTCTTTTTTTCTTTCTTAAATTGTTTGAGAAGGGATTTTTTCTCTTGTAACTCAACAAAATTAACGTATGTAAAGTCTCCACCCACCCACAAATTAATGTATGCCGGAGTGTTTCTCATCTCGTGGTATTGCACCAGTGTAATGTGCCCACTCCTCAAATCGTGGGACACGTCTTAGCAGTCCATTGAGAGACATATCTAGAAGACGCCGTCCGACACTCCCAAGGAATGACATGGGGTTTGCCAAGTAGGGTCTCTCGAGTCTGCCCTACAACGGAACTTATCCAGCCGTTCCCACTAGGATCGACCTAAAGTTTGGGTTCCTTGTAATCGGGTCTTCCTAACAGTCTTCTAGCGTCAGTTTGCAACTGCTCCCCTTTGCGCAGATACAACCGGACCAAAGCAGACTCATACCGCACTTGGTTCAAAGAGAATGGAAAATGAGAGGGATGCATCACTCGACCTCTTGGCCCGTAGGGTATAGTCCCATTCCGATTCCCCTAAAATAGTATGAATCAGGGTTCTAACCAACATTGTCTAAGGTCATTGTCCGACTTTTCCTAACATTCCTCGTTAACACTTCCTTTGAGGAAAGCTCTCAGCTAACCGAGACCACTCTTCCGTAGGATAGACCCATTGGTCACATCCACCACGCTTCCCTAGAGGGTTGTTTTAGTTATCTAATTACCTACCACATTATGTTTGACATATAAAAGCAGCTTCCTTAATTAACCTGTTAATCACAAGTTTCTTTACGTAATTTAGGGCACTGACACGAAAACAAGATAAAACAAGATCAAACACTTCCTTAACTTATCTTCAAATTAATGTTTGTCTCCCGCCCATATAAGAGAATTAAGTGTTCCTTTCTATCTCCGCAGAAAAATCCTTCTGTCTCCCAGCAATAAAACCCGAAGGTTTATCCTACCAAGATTCTGCCTTGTAACTAGTATCAAGGCCTCAAGATCCCATCTCGAGTCACGTAGAAAACTTGTGCAGGGTCCAGAGGCATTGGGATTTATGGCCAGAGCCCCCACTGACACCCAAGTGTCCTCCTACGTGAAGTAATTTCCACAGAGAGACCTCTCGCGATGGGTTCGGTCCACATTCTCGGTGCGGATTCATAACCCTCTTGGTTAGGGTTTGCCGGTTCATGGGGGGTAGCTAGCGCCATCCTTCCTTAATTATCCCTTTAGGAAATCATCCACAACTGAAGCAACCAGCCCAATAACATCCTTTAACTAGGAAAACATCTTTTTGTTTCCATGGCAATCAGTCATCTCAAACTCGACCATGCAATCATCAATCACAACAACTTGGATTAGCATCCAAAACCACATCAAGGAATCACCTTGCTTATGATCCACCTGTCCTTAGTAAGATTCTCCCCTCTTACCAACACAACCAGTCGACATTCACTTGGGGATACCCTTTTCAAACAACCAAGCATAACTTGGGTCAACAATCCATCTTTAAGAGATCAACCTTCGTTAAAACCATTTCAAGAGTTCCAAGCAACATGCTTAGCATAAATCAACTACCATAAAGTCTGCTCTCCCCCTTGGATTAAGGCTTCGCAAGGTCAATTTAACAAATTCATTCTAGATCCTTTAAATGATCTAAGTGGTCTTCCCCTTGATCGTGATTTGATCAAGGCTAACATTGTCCTATTGTTTCAAAGATAGACAAGTTTGGTGGTTTGTACAACATTCCTGTTAAGGTGAAGTTCCTTTCCTAAATACCCTCAGCATTCTTCCTTAGGTCGATTGCAACCTGCAAGATCCGATACCTTAGGAATTGGGGTTTTCCCTAAGTTCATGTTTGCTTGTAAGGAACAAGAATCCACATTGTCGAATGCCAATTCAACTCGTGCTTTTCGAGTTATGGATTGGTGCTCTGCCCTTTCCAATGACCTTAGCATCGACTAGGTCTTCATAGGAATTTTCCCCTAGATAGTTTACCTATCTAACTCCTAAATGTTGTTGTGCATTGAGTCCACTAGGACGTCCTTGCCCTAGTATGTAAGTCTCCCCTTCCTGGAAAAACAGGAGAATTTTTCCGTCCCAAGTTCTAATGCATTTAAACTATCTTTTCGAACTTATAATTTACCATAAATCCCAAGTCTTAGAAAAACTTGATTTTGATCCGTAGGAGTTGAGACATTAGCAATTCCACTTGATTTGGTCGGCTTCTTTTCCCCTTTTGCAGCTTCCAATTTCGTACTTCGATCGCGTCAAATGAGCTCTTGTCCTCCTTCCTCAAAGAGCGAACCTTGCAAGGAACTCCATAGCTTTGCTAGGAATTTGACAACCCTTAATTTGAAGGGAATAGTGGCAATGATCCTGTGGTTTAAGTGAGGGGAAAGGATGAGTAGGAACAAGGCTTAAGGAGGTGGGGGGGTTCTCATGGGGGAAGCATAGGGGAAACATGAGGGGGACATTACATCCTCTCCCCCTTAAAGGAATCGAGATGTCCTCATCTCGAGAAGAAACTGGGGAAGACAAGCACTAGTGGGGCTTATGACCTATGGATTAGGACCCATCATGCATCCGTTGCGCAACTCTAATCATGCAGCACTCAGTCCTTTAATGTTTTTGCTCTGATACCAATTGTAACGTGCCCGCTCCTCAAATCGCGGAACACGTCTTAGCAGTCCATCGAGAGACATATCTAGAAGACGCCACCCGGTACTCCCAAGGAATGACACGGGGTTTTCCAAGTAGGGTCTCTTGAGTCTGCCCCGCAATGGAACTTATTCGACCGTTCCTACTAGGATCGACCTAAAGTCCAAGTTCCTTGTAATCGGGTCTTCCTAATAGCCTTCTAGCATTGGTCTACAACTACTCCCCTTTATGCAGATACAACTAGACCAAAGCAGACTCATACCGCACTTGGTTCAAAGAGAATGGGAAATGAGAGGGATGCATCGCTCGATCTCTCGGCCCGTAGGGCATAGTCCCATTCCGGCCCTCTAAAACAGTATGAATTAGGGTTCTAACCAATATTGTCTAAGGTCATCGTCCGACTTTTCCTAACATTCCTCATTAACACTTCCTTTGAGGAAAGCTCTCGGCTAATCGAGACCACCCTTCCGTAGGATAGACCCATTGGTCACATCCACCATGCTTCCCTCGGGGGTTGTTTTAGTTATCTAATTACCTACCATATTATGTTTGACATATAAAAGCAGCTTCCTTAATTAATCGGTTAATCACAGATTCCTTTACGTAATTTAGGGCACTGACACGAAAACAAGATAAAACAAGATCAAACACTTCCTTAACTTATCTTCAGATTAATGTTTGTCTCCCGCCCATACAGGAGAATAAAGTGTTCCTATCTGCCTCCGTAGAAAAATCCTTCTGTCTCCCGACAATAAAATCTGAAGGTTTATCCTACCAAGATTCTGCCTTGTAACTAGTATCAAGGCCTCTCAAGATCCCATCTCGAGTCACGTAGAACACTTGTGTAGGGTCCGGAGGCATTGGGATTTATGGCTAGAGCCCCCACTGACACCCAAGTGTCCTCCTACGCCAAGTAATTTCCATGGAGAGACCTCTCGCGACGGGTTTGGTCCACACTCCTGGCGCGGATTCATAACCCCCTTGGTTAGGGTTTGGCGGTTCGTGAGGGGTAGCTAGCGCCATTCTTCCTTAATTATCTCTTTAGGAAATCATTCACAGTTGAAGCAACTAGCCCAATAACATCCTTTAACTAGGAAAACATCTTTTTGTTTCCATGGCAATCAGTCATCTCAGACCCGACCATGCAATCATCAATCACAACAACTTGGATTAGCATCCAAAACCACATCAAGGAATCACCTTGCTTATGATCCACCTATCCTTAGTAAGATTCTCTCCTCTTACCAACACAACCAGTCGACATTCACTTGGGGATACCCTTTTCAAACAACCAAGCATAACTTGGGTCAACAATCCATCTTTAAGAGATCAACCTTCATAAAAACCATTTCAACAGTTCCAAGCAACATGCTTAGCATAAATCAACTACCATAAAGTCCGCTCTCCCCCTTGGGTTAGGGCTTCGCAAGGTCAATTTAACAAATTCCTTCTAGATCCTTTAAATGACCTAAGTGGTCTTCCCCTTGATCGTGATTTGATCAAGGCTAACATTGTCCTATTGTTTCAAAGATAGACAAGTTTGGTGGTTTGTACAAGATTCCTGTTAAGGTGAAGTTCCTTTCCTGAATACCCTCAGCATTCTTCCTTAGGTCGATTGTAACCTGCAAGATCCGATACCTTAGGAATTGGGGTTTTCCCTAAGTTCGTCTTTGCTTGTAAGGAACAAGAATCTACATAGTCGAATGCCAATTCAACTCGTGCTTTTCGAGTTATGGACTGGTGCTCTGTCCTTTCCAATGACCTTAGCATCGACTAGGTCTTCATAAGAATTTTTCCCTAGATAGTTTACCTATCTAACTCCTAAATGTTGTTGTGCATTGAGTCCACTAGGACATCCTTGCCCTAGTATGTAAGTCTCCCCTTCCTGGAAAAACAGGAGAATTTTTTCGTCCCAAGTTCTAATGCATTTAAACTATATTTTTCAAACTTATAATTTACCATAAATCCCAAGTCTTAGAAAAACCTGACTTTGATCCGCAGGAGTTGAGACATTAGCAGTTCCACTTGATTCGGTCAGCTTATTTTCCCCTTTCACAGCTCCCACTTTCGTACTTCGATTGCATCGAAGGAGCTCTCGTCCTCCTTCCTCAAAGAGCAAACCTTGCAAGGAACTCCATAGCTTTGCTAGGAATTCGGTAGCCCTCAATTTGAAGGGAATAGTGGCAATGATCCTGCGGTTTAAGTGAGGGGGAAGGATGAGTAGGAACAAGGCTTAAGGAGGGGGGGTTTTCATGGGGGAGGCGCACGGGGGAAACACGGGGGGGGGGGGGGGGGGGGGAGGGGACATTACAACCGAACCTTACCACCACCACCACCACCACCACCACCACTACTACTACTACTACTACTAACAAGAAAAGAAGAAGTTAAAGAACAAGATCTTGCCCTCTCTTTGTTTTTTACCCATTCGTTCTCTTCTCTCCCTCCATCTCTCTCTCTTTCTCTCTTTCTTTATTATGTTGTATGTCTATTCCCTCTCTCACATTCCTTCTTTCTTTTTCTCTTACTCTCTCTCTCTCATTTCCTTTAACAAAACATCTCTCTCTCTCTCTCTCTCTCTCTACCACTACAACTACCACAATAAATAAGAAAAGAAGAAAAAAAACAACAATAACTACTACTACTACAAACAAGAAAAGAAGAAAAAACTACTACTACTTCTACTACAATAACAACAATAACAAATAAAAAAACTAAACAACAACAAACAAGAAAAGAAAAGAAAACTACTACTACTACTACTACTACTACCACTACCACTACCACTACCACTACCACTACCACTACCACTACCACTACCACGACCACGACCACGACCACGACCACGACCACGACCACGACCATGACCATGACCACGACTACCACAACAACAACAAATAAGAAAAGAAGAAATTAAACTATCACTACCACTACCACAACAACAACAAACAAGAAAATAAGAAATTAAATAACTACTACTACTACCACTATCACCACCATCACCACCACCACCATCACCACCACCACCACTATTACTACTACTATGACTACCACAACAATAGCAAACAAGAAAAAAAGAAAAGAAGAAAAATAGCAACGACAACAACAACAACTACGACTACGACTACAACAACTATGACGACGACGATGACTACGACTATGACTGCGACTACGACTACGACTACAAAAAAAAAACAAGAAAAGAATAAATTAAAGAACTACTACTACTACCATTACTACTACTACAAACAAGAAAACAAGAAATTAAAGAACTACTACTACGACCACCACTACTACTACTACTGATACATGAAATAAATATATGATCACATAATGAAAGCGACTAGTACAATCATGGCAAGATATCACTACTACATAGAAAATGTCTACACAGATCAGGCGACCAAAAAAGAAGGGTGTGTGAGCTCTAGGGATCCAAGGGCGAGCTATATATCCTCGCCATCCGAAAGCTCGTCTTGCCGCAAAGGAGCATCGAACGGACTCTGCAAAAAAAGAAACAACTACATATCAGTCCACCATACAATAATACATTCTAATTAAACATGGCAACTACGGACAAGAAAGATAAGTGACTTACAGGGCCGCTGTGTCCATACAATCGATCGATCAATGTAATGAGACCGTGCATCTCTGCATATCGAGTCTCAAAGCCGGTCGGATCGCGATTTGTAATGGAGTGCTGCAAAGAAAACAAAATACTAACTGTTAGAAACATGATTGTCAATACAAAGGATATTGCAAAAAAATAAGCAATCAAAATAAAAGAAAAACTTACAAAGTCCTCCAGATATGTCCTGTGGTCGCCACTCCCAAGATGATGGACCACTCCGGCCTCTAGTCGTGCCCTCGCTGCCTTACACCACTGACTCCAACATCCTGGAGAATCTGTAGCCTCCTCCCTCAGTCGACGTCAGTCATCTGTGTCTAGCCACTCGGGCTTTGTAGCCCCACTTTTGAGTGCCTTGCGTGCGTTCGATCGTCTGTGTGACATATATGCACGCATGCAGTCCATCATCCAGACCGTAGAAAATCTATCTGTTGTGGCTAGAATCGAAAACTCCTCATGCAAGGATGCTACTATGTAGTCCTTGCTCCCCTTCAGAATGTTTTTCCAATGATTTAAGATGTGTCGAAAAACTTGTTGGCACAACTCTCTCATGCGAGTCATCATCCTCCTCCCCTCATCATTCATGATGATGGCTTCTGACCTATCATCGACAAGATAGGCATATCCCTCTGGGACATGCCTAAGATGGGTCCTCTCCCACCTACGACCACGCTCCTGGGCATATCCAGGAGACCCCTGTACATCTGGTGTACCAACCGGGATAGTAACTATCAGTGTAGTACCCATAGGGGTGCCACCTACAGACATTTGAGTAAAAGTCAGAGTAACTGGAGTTAACGTCCCCACAGGTGTGAAAAATCCTAGAGGTGACGCAACTCCAGCAGAACGACAAGACGAAGACATTGCATCCGTGCCTCCACAGCAACCACCTGAGCTACGCTCCTTGGAACCGCCATGAGAGCGAGGAGTAGCACATGTATCCCGTGCTGACCGTGGGCTCATTGCCTCCATATCTCTACAGTATCCCCCTGACCCTAAAGCACTCCCTCCCTCTAGCCCAAGTCTGGAGCGTTGACCTCGTCTCCTTGAAGCTGAAGCATCCGATCGCGCCGAAGTAGATCTAATAGAGCGGTCTGACAATGTCTGAGACAGCTCTTGGTTTGCTATGTCTCTAAATCTCACCATGTGATCTAGAGACATGTGTATGAAGATATCCTGCAACTCCTCATCGCTCATCCCTCGACTCATCTTGATGATCTAAGTATCCAAAAATGTCACCTCCACAGATAAAAAATGATGTTAGCATAATCAATTTAAATCATACAAAGCACGGTAATATAAATCTTTAAAAAATGATCTCACTTAAAATACATATCTTATATACCCTTATAACCGATTAGTCAACGAATTGAGTAAGTGAATGCTCCAAGTATGAAGTATTCTATGGTCCCATGTCAATCTCTTGACACAACTCCGCATACACTAGAAGGTCAAAAGACATGTCACCACAAAAGAATGAGTCCACCTCATTCTCAAAGAATTCTTGAACTCCTGTATTTCCATCATTGTTACCAGATGCTGGCTCCTCTACATGCTCCAAGCTTTCGGTGGCCTCCACCCTTGCAATATCGACTCCTCTATTTGCATATTGTCCTTATCTATGCTCGAAACATCGCTTTGATCATATACTCTCACACTTCGGGGAGCTGAAGGTATAACATACCACCATCGAGGTTGTCGGGGGTTTGGATAGAAGATTACCTGTTCATAAACACTTACAAGAGAGATTAAACTATTGTGACATGTACCATGTCGTAATACAATTAACAAACAAATGAGTTCATGCACCTGTTCACAATAGGCCGACAAAACAAAGGTGTCGCGCAAATTCGTTCATTTTTTTTCGGAATCTATTTCAAGAAATCCAGATGGACCTCGTCGAACTGTTGCTCCAGCTCCTTCAAGTACCACTTTGAGCCACTGCACATCGAATAGTATCATGGAGAAACTACAGTAATCCACCGTAACAATACTTTGCAAGTTTCCAAAATACTCCATCTCATCTATAATCGTGTTTGGATCCATTGCTCATCGTCGGCTCTCTTGCTCAAACCTTGCCATAATACCACAATTCGTTGTGGAGTGCATTTTGTCAATACGCTCCATGCGAAAATGCCGTCTGTGCGACCACGCTGCACTATATATTTTGCACTGTACATTGAAACACTCAAATTAGTTGTCGCATATAAAATATAGATACAACAAATCTTAAACATGTCATCACCTTTGGACTACATCCCCTCGAGAATTTTCACTCCTCAATTGAGACCTCCGCTCCTTTGCAAGACGCTGCGGTCAAAGCTCCATGCAACCATCGCGTTGACATGAACCGCGGTATCTCCTCTAAGCCCTCGGGATATCGAATTAGTCGATGACGCATATTACGTCGAAATTCAGATCGTGCTTCCTCTCAATCTTGCCTAGCTTGCTGGTACCTGGTGAGCCACGTCTTCATAGAGGCATGGTGCAACATACAAAATCAATTCACATTCTCCTCCATTGCAGCATCCATTCTTTTTTCTACCCCATTTTCAACCACCACATCTCTGGTTAGTCTATCATCGTCCTTCAACGAGACCATAGCATTTTGTTGTCTGGATCTACCATTGGTAGCCATTGTGAAATATGCACTAGCACCTCAAACACCAACCAACCTCAGCCATGCTACCTTCTTGCCGAGCTCATTGTCACACAAAGCCTTTCAAAATCTTCATGAAGCACTCCAAGAAAAACATCCATCGCGTATGGACAGGTCTAGCAATCTCCACTTCATCTACAAGATACACAAAAAGGTGGATTTGTATCGTGAGCATGGTGGTAGGCATGCATTTCTCAAAGAGACAAACCATCTCCACTATTCCACGTCTCACAGATTCAATAGAGGACATCTTAATCTCCTTCTGTGAGATCCATTCCACTAAAGTCGACAACTTGTAAATAGCCTTGCGTATTTCTGGAGTAAGGCATCCTGCGATCACAATTGGTAGTACAAACTGCCACAAATGAGAAAGCATTATAAATAATGGCTACACTCCAAATAGCAAAATGCACACGCCAATTACAATCTATTCGTGGTACAAACCTAACATATCTTATGCAAGTCATGGGATTTTAGCCCTGATAATTGATCATCTTTAGAAAATGTAGACCTGAGAGAACGCATCATACCCATCAGAGTGCGGATAGACTTGACTATTTGCTTCACAATGCATTCTTCTTTAGTGGACAAAACCCAAGGAGCGCGAGGTAGCTGCACGCGACCATCAGCACTTGACTGCGGCCAAAGCGCCTCCATCTTGCCTACCTCCTTTAAATCCATTCGTGCCCCTATAGTGTCTCTCTTTCTTGTAATGTGGTTCCATAGCAAGCTATCCACGTTCTTGAAAATATGCATGGGATCCAACAAGTGGTTGATCTATAAGTGGATTCAATATGGCAACTCGTAGAAAACTGAGAATAGTTGCGTTTCGTTTGGATGTGACTCCGCGTGGACCATTTTTAGCTCGTACCAGCTTGCGGCATTCATAGGTGTTGGAGGTCATCCAAGAAAACCTTCCCTCAGTTCATGACCCTCTGGCAAGAAAGCGACGTGTCCTTGATATACCATCTTCTTCATGGTTCGTGACCTTCGGGAGTCTAACTGTGGCCCACACAATGGACATGCATGATAATGTGAGGTAACCAGACTTGTTCTAATACCTCTATCTAGTGAATACAAACTTGAACGAGCTATGATAGATATTATCAACGAGAACGGAAGCCTATTTACCTGAGCACTCTCCGAATCCCGGAAAGTCATGCATCGTCCACATGAGAATGGCTCGAATATTGGTAGTCCATTGACCATCACATTTGCTCATATCTTGCACAGTGACCCCCTCCCGCAAAATCTTAAGCTCATCCACTAATGGACGAAGATACACGTCCATATTTTTTACTTTATAGTGGCTGGGGACGAGTAAGCTAAGGAGGATAAGATGTCATTTCTTCGTAGAAAGCCATGGAGGGATATTGTAGTTGACAAGGACTATAGGCCACACACTGTAAGAAGTTGAGCATAGACCAAATGGGTTCACACTATCCATTGCAAGACCGAGCCGAAGATTCCTTGGCTCTTGGGCAAAGCCTGGAAAGGTAGAGTCAATGTGGCTCCATGCACCTGAATCCGCTGATATTTTTGTTGAACTCCATCTGTGGACCTATTTTGCGCATGCCACATTGTCAAGCTCGCCATGTTGGACGTACAAAATATGTGGTTTATGCGGGGGATAAGCGAAAAGTGTCTAAGAACTTTTTGAGAGATGGTTTGCCCTTGTAAGTCCTGTCAATACGTGTGAGCACCACACTTTGGACATATCTCCATAGTCTCGTATTCTCCTTGAAATAGTATGCAATCGTTGATACATGCATGGATGCTATTGTAGTCCATGCCAAGCTTTCATAAAACATATTGTGCATCATCACGAGACTCAAGCATGATATTTGCAGGTGGTAATATGTGATATTTTAGTAATCTGAAAAAAAATCATAAAACACCTTGAAAAAGCACAAATGTTTTTAATGATAGTGCCGAAAAGAAATCAACTCAGCGTACGTACAAGGTACCTGAACAACTCGGTCACACTCGCATCGCTCCACCCATATTTTTCTTGCACACTTAGGAGTGTAAGCAATGTCTTCAAGCGAGATACTCGGCACCCATCATATAATGGTATGGATGCTTCCTCTCTAAGCGGATCAGAAGTCTCGACATCCATGGGAATCAATGCATCGATCATTGCCTCCATCTCAGGCTCCAAGATTGTAGGTAGGTCTGGAAGGCTATCTGTCTCCTCTAGTATTGACGGTATAGATTGGGTAGTACCTTTCAAGTGGTGGATTGACTCAGACACTCCATCCATCGCATACCCACGAACTCTTCTAATTGGCCGCAAAGGGTGCACTCCTTCTTGGGACGAGACGTCATCTCCCTGGATAGAAAATTTGCCAGCCACGCCCAATCTTTTTGTATATGGTATTCAATTAGCTTGCGAGTACAATGCATGATTGATATTAACTTTTATTACCGTTTGCTGAAAATCCAAGATCGCCTGATCAATGATCTCAGATTGAAACTTGCTAAAGCGTCATACGTGTTCTATAGACGATCGACGTTTTCGTCCAATTGCCAGCTTCTTGTATTGAGAGCAAGGACATGGGACACGCTGATTAAAATACGCCTCGCGATCTTGAACAACAAGACCTTCATCATTTTTCATTTTTTCTACGTTACGACAAACAATTTGTTTTTGTTATCATTCTTTTTTTCTTTCTTAAATTGTTTGAAAAGGGATTTCTTCTCTTGTAACTCAGCATAAATTAATATATGTAAAGTCTCCACCCACCCACCCACAAATTAACGTATATATGTCGGAGTGTTTTCCGTCTTATGGTGTTGCACCGAACCTTACCGGACCTCGCCACCACTCTCTCTTTGCTTTTTATCCATTCATTATCTCCTCTTTTTCTCTCTCTCTCTTTTTTTCTTTATTATGCTGTATGTTTATTCCCTTTCCTTCTTCTTTTTTCTCTTCCTCCCCCTCTCTCATTTTCTTTAACGATCAGATCAAGACCATGACCACGACCACGACTACTACTACTACAACAACAACAACAACAATTTCCTTTTCTCTCTTTCTCTCTCTCTCATTTCCTCTTCCTCCCTCACCCTCTCCCTCTCCCTCTCTTTCTCTCTTTCCCTATCAGGTTTAATGTTTTTTCTCTCTTTTTCTCTCTCCTCTCCCTCTCTCATTTCCTTTTCTCTCTTTCTCTCCCTCCCTCACCCTCACCCTCTCTTTCTCTCTTTCCCTATTATGTTTAATGTTTTTTCTCTATTTTTCTCTCTCTTCCTCTCCCTCTCTCATTTCCTCTCCCTCCCTCTGGTGCGCAGATCGGACGCAGATAGCTCACGTGGTGAATCCCGGAAGGTCCCCAAGAACAAAGTACTCTACTTTTTAGCACAAAAACCAATGTAAAAGCAAGCACGACATGAGACAAGAGACAAATTGGGTTCAATCTCCCCCATGCCTTGTGTGAGCGCTTCACAAAGCATGTATTTAATGTATATTTCCAATCTAGCCCAATTACAAAAATATGACAAGCTTTTAGCTTTTGAGTTTGCTTTCTACCAAAAATAGGAAAATAAAGCTAATGGACGGTGCCCATAGAGTTTGGCACGCCCAATCTCAATGTCCAAATAGAAATAACATATCCAGGCGCATAAGCGCATACAAAATAATAATAAATAATCGATGTCTCTATAGACATAACAAAATATAGGCGTGGTGCCTATCAAAATATAGTCCAAAGGTCGTAAAACCCGCTAGACTCCAATGCTTTCCTCCGAAAATATAGTCCAAAGGTCGTAAAACCCGCTAGACTCCAATGCTTTCCTCCGCCACTGCTGCTATCTCTACATATCAACTGAAGCATTCACAATCGTTAGTAAAATAACACAATTAAACCGACAAAAGTGAATACCTAGCAGTCTTCAGCTACATAAATAAATCAACTGGTTAGAAATAAATCCTAACCTTAATTTATTACGAGTGCGCACTCTAAACTCATAAACGCTTATTAATTTCATATGTATTTTGCGGAATCACCCGCTATGGAATCACCCATGTACACACTAAATTAATGAAACGCCCGAAAAGGACAGGCGTCCCCATCAACTTCTCGCACAAAGAATCCTCTTTGCGTATGAGCCCCGGTCATCTAAGTTTACGGAATCCACCGTAAAACCTCACGGAATCCACCGTGGAATATGCCTCCTGGCATCATACCCCCGGGGTGGGATAGCAATTGACCTCAATTGCTATTAGCTCAATGTGGAGCTAACAGAGTGGGGAAAGCATTTAGGTCTCTAGCGTGCATCCATTGTGCTTCCTCTATAGGATGGTTCTTAAATTTCACTAGATATCTAGAATACCTTCGGCCAGTTCTAGTGGTCATGTAGTCAGTGTCTATAATGGCTTCTGGTTCAAGTATTTCAGTTTCTTCTTCTAGTAAAGGTGGGTTTTCATAGACAGGGTGGATAGGTAATTGTCCTCTAAATGGTCTCAATAAACTAATATGAAATGTATTATGAATTTTCCAATGGGATGGCAGTTCTATCTTGAATGCATTGTCATTAATCTTATGAATGATTCTAAATGGTCCGTAGAATCTAGGAGCTAGTTTAACAACTGGATGTCTATCTACACTTTGCAGTCTACGCTTTTCTATTCTAAGCCAAACATAATCATCAACTTTGAAATTCATGGCTTGTCTTTTCTTATTGGCTTGTTTGGTATATGATTGTTGGGCTTTAGCAATCATATCCTTTACTTCATCAAAAATAGTGTTATGCATAACAGCAATATCATCGGCACTTTGTATTCTATTAGACAAAGATGCAACAGGTGTAGATAATCTATATCCATAAATAACTTCAAAAGGTGCTTTCTTTGTAGATGTGTGCGGTGTATTGTTATATGCAAACTGTAATAAATGCAAATGAGTATCCCATGTCTGAGGTTTAGAGATAGTGTATGCACGTAAAAGATCTAGAATGGTACTATTTGTGGCTTCAGTTTGTCCATTTGTTTCCGGATGAAATGCAGATGAGAAATCAATCTTTGTGCCTAGATTTGCAAATAGTGTAATCCAAAAATTATTACAAAATCTAGAATCTCTATCTGAAATAATCACTTTTGGCAATCCATGGTTAGTAAAAACAGTTTTCAAAAATAACTGTGCTGCTTGTGATGCTGTTAAAGTTTTCTTACATGCAATGAAATATGCTTGCTTACTAAATCTATCTACAATTGTCCAAATCATGTCATGGTTAGATTTAGTATTTGGTAAGCCAGTAATGAAATCCATAGATATATGTTCCCAAGGTTTAGATGGAATAGATAAAGGCATTAATAGTCCATACTGTTTACCATGATGTCTTTTTATTCTTTGACAAATCAGACATTCAGAAACAAAATTAGACACATCTGCATCCATATGCGGCCAATAAAAATCTTCAGTTAACATGCGTAGTGTAGAAATGATACCTCTATGACCTTGATATGGGGGACAATGAATTTCATTCAAAACAAAAGATCGGAATGGAATAGTAACACACAGTCTCTTTTCAAAGAACATGAATCCATCATTATATGATAATGAATCAACAGGAATGAAATTATTTTGAACTAATTTTTGCCAATCAGAATGAAAAGTAATATCCTGATGATATGTATCTTTCATAGCAATCAAAGAATCAAAAGATATGATAGAAATGTTATGAATTGCAGGTCTTCTACTCAATGCATCAGCAACTACATTTTCTTTTCCAGGTTGGTATTGAATGATAGGATGGAAACTTTGAATGAATGAAGCCCATTTGATATGACGGTCAGAAATTTGGGGTTGGCTAAGTAGATGTCTAATGCTTTGCTGGTCGGTCTTTATCATGAATTCTGAACCCATTAAATAATGCTTCCATTGTTTTAATGCTTGAACAACTGCTAAGAGTTCCTTGTCATAAGTGGAATATTTGAGCTCAGAGGGTATCAGCTTAGAACTAGAATATGCTATTGGATGGTTGTCTTGCATTAGCACGGCTCCTATTCCTGATCCGCTAGCATCGGTCACAACTAGAAAGAATGGTCTATTAAAGTCAGGCAATTGTAGGACAGGGGCATTGGTCAATGCACGTTTAAGTAAATCAAAGGATTTCTGCTGGTTTTCAGTCCATTGATAAACAATGCCTTTCTTAAGAAGTTTGGTCAGTGGTAAAGCAAGTAATGAGAAATTACGTACAAACTTCCTATAGAAACTAGCAAGACCAAGGAATGAGCGTAATTCATGTACATTTTTAGGAATAGGCCAATGCAATATTGCGTCAATTTTCTTAGGATCAACTTTTATTCCTTCTTTTGATACAATATGACCTAGATATTCTATTTCTGTCTTAAAGAATTCACTCTTGTCAGGATTTGCAAACAATTGATTTTCTTTCAGTAATTGAAAAACTAATGATAAATGCTCATAATGCTCTTTTTCACTTTGACTGAACACTAAAATATCATCAAAGAAAACAATCACACAATATTGATATTTTAGAAAAATACGGTTCATCATTCTACTGAAAGTAGCAGGTGCATTAGTTAATCCAAATGGCATGACTAAGAATTCGTAATGGCCAAACTGTGTCCTGAATGCAGTCTTAAATATGTCGGATCTATCTAGCCTCACCTGATGATATCCAGACTTAAGGTCAATTTTACTAAATATAGAAGATCATTGCAGTTTGTCCATAAGGTCATCAACTCTAGGTATAGGATACCTATTCTTTACAGTGATCTTGTTTAATGCTCGGTAGTCAATACACATCCGATAAGTATTATTCTTTTTCTTGACTAGGAGCACAGGTGCACCGAATGGAGAACTGCTAGGTCGAATTAAGCCTCTATTTAGTAATTCTTCAACTTGACTCTGGATTTCTTTTTGCTCTATTTGATTGTGCCTATATGGGGCTTTACAAGGTGGTTGTGTGCCAGGTATTAGGTCAATCTTATGGTCTTCTGGACGTGATGGAGGTAAACCTGGTGGTAGGTCTTCTGCAAAACAGTCCTTAAAATATGCAAGAAATTCCTTATGCCTAGGGTGCATATGAGTTTCTTTTGCGTGCAATTCATTCACCCAAATGAGATATGATTTAGTGTTCTTGCGTAGTGCACGTTTTGCTTGAGTATGCGAAAGCAGTGGAAACATATGAGATGCATGCATACCAAATAATGTAATAGATTTTCCTTGAAAATTTATATTCATTGTGTGTGTGGAATAATCTATATTGGGATTATGTTGGTGTCTCCATGGCATTCCTAGAATAATGTCGCTAGATTGTAATGGGACAACTAAGAAATTTCTTCTTTCAATATATGGACCAATTTGAATTTCTAAATCTTGAACTTCTTGTGTGCCATTGTACCTAGTACCTAAAAATGCAGCTTTTATGCGATAGTGCGTAGGTACTGTATGCAATTTCAATTCTTTTACCAATTTTGCTGAAATAAAGTCATGGGTACTACCGTCATCATGTAATATAATTCTTTCTTTTCCATGCACCATACATTTCATAGTCAACAATGAATGTGAGGTAGGCATACCTGGTAAAGTGTCGGAAGTAGTAGTAGGATCATCTTCTTCTTCAGTGAAATCCGGCATATCCTCATGCTCGTCTTCGTCCATAGCTCCAAGGTAGTTGATATGTGCTGATGGCTTCTTTGAATGACAATTTGCTGCGAGATGCCCTGGTTGGTGACACTTGTAGCATACGATGGGCTTGGCTTTGGTCACATTATTTGCAATGGCTGGGAGTCTGGGTATATTTGAATTTGCTTGTGGAATAGGCTTAGGATTTGGATTGACAGTGGATGGTAATGCAGGTGGTTTAGGCCAATTCTTGCGGAAAGATGGTGATGAAAAACGACCTGGATTAAACCTTCTGAAATTGGAATTGAATTGTTTAGATCCATAATTACCGTTTGCTTGGAATGGCTGTGGTCGTCGATCTCTTCCACGTAACTTATCTTCAGTGTCGTGAGCTAAGGAGATGGCGTCTTCAAGGGTAGCAGGCTTGAACATGTTCACCTCAGCGTAGTAATGTCCAAGAAGTCCAGACATGTACTTCCGCTTATGTGTCGTCTCTGGTACGTCTTCAAGCATGCGTAACTGTAGGAGTGCATTCCAAAAACGCTCTGTGTACTGTGGAATAGGCTCACGATCGCGCTATTGAAGTAAATCCCATTGCTTGATAGCCTTCTCATGAAATTGCGGTGGAAGGAAATTTTGCATGAACTTCTTCTTAAAATCTCCCCATGTAGCAGGACATTCTATACTCTTGCGGACTACAGTCCACCAAAGTGATGCTCTATCTATCAGATGATTAGTAACACACTTGATTTTATCTTTCTCAGGATAAATTTCCTCATGGAAATAGTCATCAAACTGGCTAATAAATGATAAAACAGTCTTTCCTTCTCTTATGCCATTGAAAGTGCGAAACTTGAAACTTCGTTTACTTATCTTGAATTCCTTGCGAATGGTTTGTGCTTCAAGAGTGGCGTCGATGGTACGGCGAATCAAATCTTCAGCTTGAGGTTCTTCTTTATCAGTGGACGCTCCTTGTAGCTTTGGCAATTGCGCTTGCAAGGCTTGCCTAGCTCTTCGCTCTTCTTCCAATTGCAGCATGATAAGATCCAGCTTTTGTTCCATGGTAGGCTCGGGTAGATCGTCTTCAGCCATAGGATCATCCATATGTGGGGTAGTCATCCTGTAAAACTCAACAAACCTTTCTCACTCAAAATCAGTTAGCGGGATGAGCGTAGCTCAAATTTGGGGTTACAAGGCTATGTATTTTTTGGGTATTTTCTTCTTCAATTTTCAGAAATTCTGAAATATTTCTGTCTCCGTTTGCTGAAAGTACTTCAACGAACTTGCAGATAGGTAAAACAGCTGGCTGCGAACAACTTTCCAGTTCAGAGTTTTTGCAAACGAACAAGTCTTCTATGAGTTTCGAGCGTTAGTCAGTTCTGATTTAGTCTGACTTGCAGAGTTGCAGACTTAACAGACTTGCAGGGTTGTTGACTTGCTGGACTTAGCCGACTTGCAGAACTTGCAGTACTTGATTCCAAGTGACTTACTGAACTTGTCTTCTGTAGTGCGAGACCCGGAGTATTTTGACTTCTCTGCCCTGTGTAACTTGCAGAGTATAGTGTGTCTTAAGCTTAATTAGTTAAGCTTAAGCTTAATAAGTTTAAGAAGGAGGAAACAGACCGCCGTTTTTTCGTGAAGGGGGGGGGGTCCTTTTTTTCCGCCGAAAATTTCGGGCGCCTCCTCTTGTAGGTCGATTTGAAGATTAGAAGCTTTATAAGCTTCTTAAGCTTTGTCTTAAGCCTTTTTTTTAATGAAAGAATGAGAAAATTAGGCAAGCTTATCTGGAACTCCACGACTTCATGAAGGAAGTGTTTGAGTGGTCCTCCGCCTGCAGAGATTGGTCCTTCGCGATCTGACAGTGGAAATAGGGGTTCTTGATCGCCAGAAGTCTGCCTGTATCGACGGTTCGCGACGAGATTGACTGTAGAGGCCGTTTGTTCCTGGAGCTCCGCCTTCGCCCGAGATTGGTAGTGATTGGAAGCTCTTGATCTCTGCTCCGCTCTGATACCACTGGTGCGCAGATCGGACGCAGATAGCTCACGTGGTGAATCCCGGAAGGTCCCCAAGAACAAAGTACTCTACTTTTTAGCACAAAAACCAATGTAAAAGCAAGCACGACATGAGACAAGAGACAAATTGGGTTCAATCTCCCCCATGCCTTGTGTGAGCGCTTCACAAAGCATGTATTTAATGTATATTTCCAATCTTTATGCTCAAAAATAGCCCAATTACAAAAATATGACAAGCTTTTAGCTTTTGAGTTTGCTTTCTACCAAAAATAGGAAAATAAAGCTAATGGACGGTGCCCATAGAGTTTGGCACGCCCAATCTCAATGTCCAAATAGAAATAACATATCCAGGCGCATAAGCGCATACAAAATAATAATAAATAATCGATGTCTCTATAGACATAACAAAATATAGGCGTGGTGCCTATCAAAATATAGTCCAAAGGTCGTAAAACCCGCTAGACTCCAATGCTTTCCTCCGAAAATATAGTCCAAAGGTCGTAAAACCCGCTAGACTCCAATACTTTCCTCCGCCACTGCTGCTATCTCTACATATCAACTGAAGCATTCACAATCGTTAGTAAAATAACACAATTAAACCGACAAAAGTGAATACCTAGCAGTCTTCAGCTACATAAATAAATCAACTGGTTAGAAATAAATCCTAACCTTAATTTATTACGAGTGCGCACTCTAAACTCATAAACGCTTATTAATTTAATATGTATTTTGCGGAATCACCCGCTATGGAATCACCCATGTACACACTAAATTAATGAAACGCCCGAAAAGGACAGGCGTCCCCATCAACTTCTCGCACAAAGAATCCTCTTTGCGTATGAGCCCGGTCATCTAAGTTTACGGAATCCACCGTAAAACCTCACGGAATCCACCGTGGAATATGCCTCCTGGCATCATTCCCTCACCCTCTCCTTCTCTTTCTCTCTTCCTCTCCCTCCCTCACCCTCTCCTTCTCTTTTTCTCTTTCCCTATTAGGTTTAATGTTTTTTCTCTTTTTCTCTCTCCTCTCCTTCTCTCATTTTTTCTCTTTCCTCTCCCTCTCATTTCCTTTTGCTCTCTTCCTCTCCCTCTCATTTCTTTTCCACCCCTCACCCTCTCCCTCTCTTTCTCTCTTTCCCTATTATGTTTAATGTTTTTTCTCTCTCCTCTCCCTCTCTCATTTTCTTCTCTTCCTCTTCCTCTCTCATTTTCTCTCCCTCTCTTTCTCTCTTTCCCTATTATGTTTAATGTTTTTTCTCTCTTTTTTCTCTCTCCTCTCCCTCTCATTTCTTTTTATCTCTACTCTCCCTCTCTCATTTCCTCTCCCTCCCTCATTTTTTCTCCCTCCCTCACCCTCTCCCTCTTTTTTCTATTTCTCTCTCTTCTTCTCTCATTTTTTTCTCACTCCTCTCCCTCTCTCATTTCCTTTTGCTCTCTTCCTCTCTCTCTCATTTCTTCTCCCTCCCTCACCCTCTCCCTCTCTTTTTCTCTTTCCCTACTATGTTTAATGTTTCTCTCTCCTCTCATTTCCTTTTCTCTCTTCCTCTCCCTCTCTCATTTCCTCTCCCTCCCTCACCCTCTCCCTCTCTCTCTCTTTTCCTATTATGTTTAATGTTTTGTTTCTCTCCTCTCCCTCTCTCATTTCCTTTTCTCTCTTCCTCTTCCTCTCTCATTTCCATTTCTCTCTTCCTCCCTCTCCCTCTCCCTCTCTTTCTCTCTTTCCCTATTATGTTTAATGTTTTTTCCTTCCTCTCCCTCTCTCATTTCCTCTCCCTCTCTCATTTCCTCTTTCCCTATTATGTTTAATGTTTTTTCTCTATTCCTCTCCCTCTCTCATTTCCCTATTATGTTGAATTTTTCCCTCTCTTTCCTCTCCCTCTCTCATTTCCTCTCTCTCCCTCTCTTTCTCTCTCCCTCTCCCTCTCCCTCTCTTCCTCTCTTTCCCTATTATGTTTAATATTTTCCTCTCTCCTACTCCCTCCCTCTCCCTCTCCCTCTCTCATTTCCTCTCCCTCCCCCTCCCCCTCCCCCTCTCTTTCTCTCTCCCTCACTCTCCCCCTCCCTCTTCCTCTCCCTCTCATTTCCCCTCTCCCTCTTCCTCTTCCTCTCCCTCTCTCAATGCACACGAATTATACTAAAAACAAGTAAAAGAGAGAGAGAAAACACAAAAGCAAAGCAAGAATGGAGAATGCACTCACCGTAAAGGCTCGAAGAAAGGTTTGACAGCTCTTCTTCGTGATGGCGGCTCCTTTTCGCCCTCTGTACACCTCCTCCTTTTCTTCGCGAACGGCGGCGGCGAGAGCTTTCTTTCTCCCTCTTTCTCTCTTTCTCTCCCTCTCAAATGCAATATGTTTGCTCTCCCTCTCACTCTCCCTTTCGCTCTCTCTTTCGTGAATTCACGCAAAATAACGCACTCCGATTTTGGCCCGCGTTTTTTTCGTCTGAGTACCGTCGCTAATAGCAACGTTGCTATTTCTCATCGCAAATTGCCGTCGCTATACTCTCATATCTTTATAGTGTCATATAGGTTTTTTGCTTATGTCATCAACTTTGAATAATTCAAATAGGAAGTGAAAGCCATCTTTTCAATGATTGATTTACGACAATGAATCTAGCTTAATCAAATTTAAGGGTGCAAGGATCGGTATATATATTGTACGAATAAAGGGATATTGCTATATAATCCTACACAAGTTTATGCTATATAATCAAATTTAAGGATGTCAGGTGTGCACGAATGTAGGGATATTACTATATAATCCTACGAGTTTATATGTGAGTCCAATCATGTGGTGAATTTGAACAATATTCTTGATTTCATTTTAGATGCATCTTAATCATATTGGCAAAAAATAATAAAAAATTTAATATAATTAAAAAGCATGTTTATACATGTGTAAAGTTATGTCTGGCAATCCATAAATACTTACGTACAATACAAAAGAGTTAGGGATCTATTATGGTTGGTTTTTAAAAACTTAATCACCCATGAACCCTGTGGCAATCTATCTATTATGGTTGGTTTTTAAAAACTCAACCACCCATGAACCCTCTTGCCACATAAGATGTGCATTAGGATATGAAATACCCTAACTATTATTATACCAATGTGTGGAAGTTGTGTGGAAGTTCAGTGCAAGGTGCCATGAAAAACTAGGCATAAAACTTAGTGCAAGCTTGAAAGAGAGCATGTGGCCATACACGAACTAATGCCCTTCATGGGAAAGATAATCTCCATGCTTAAATTTGATGGCATTTGGAATATTTTTTAAACAAGAAATTTCATATCAATTGGAACTCATAAGCAGTTGAAATGTTCATGGCCTCTGTTTGCAATTAGAACTCAAAGATGCATTCATGGCCTCTATTTGCAATTAGAACTCAAAGATGCTAAATGATTTTTAATATTTACTTTTGGTGCCACTATATTATCAAGATTTAGACTTTTCATTCAATTTAAGATTCAATCGATTCATTCAATCATCATTCATTAAAAAAAGCACAAATCATATGTAAAACATGTATGTAAATTTCAATCATTCAATCATCATTCATTAAAAAAAGCACAAATCATACATGTACACTTCAATTGAGTCATAGTCGATGAATAAAATGAGTCTAAATTATATTATTGAGGTTTTCTCCACTCACCCCACCATTCATAAAAAAGAGCACAAATCGAAAGATGTGTAAACTTCAATCGAGAGACGATCTTATGAAGATGGATGAGAAATTCAATCAAGACATAGCCTCATGGAAAGAAATACATAAACTACAATAATGGAAATAGGCTACAAGTTCATGTTAAGGCATCATCCTAGAGGGGCTCACGAGCTTGCATCATCCTAGATCCTAGAGGAGCATTAGCCAATTGTGTTGAAAGCATCATCCTAGAGGAACATTAGCATATGAGACAAGTGCTAAAAAGAGTAGGAATAATAGAAACATCACAAAGATCATTAGAAAGATTAAAACCGAGAGAGATCATACTGATGATACTGATTCTTCTATATTAATGAGCTAGGACGTATGGAGCGATTGGAGGAACAACAAATAAAGAGAAGCTCCTTGAGCATTGTGATTGCTTTGGAAGTCAAGCATCACCAATGAAGAGTACGAGAACAAGAGCCTCCACGACCATCTGAAAGACCATCACTAGCTTTGAAAGTGTAGGTCGCCTTCAAGTCCTACAGAATATTACATAGGTGTGACATAAGAGATTTCATGCTACTGAAAATAAATAAAACTTTTTTGTGACCTTCTCAAGCATTTCCAATGCTAATCATATAATGTGCCACCTCTCAAGCATTGTAAGGTGACAAGGTCGATCATATATTGTGCCATCATTTACCCTTAACCTTGTCGATGGCTGCGGAGAGGAGTCTTCTACACCCTCGAGATCAACAAGAGGAACATTTACAGCTTTGGCATAGTGCTATTGCAGCTTCTGACGGTTGGGACAAGCGTCCCATCGAGCCAAGCTATGGCAACTGCTTGGACATCACAAGGTCGGTGAGGAAGGAGTTAAACTGTAAACTGGAGGAAGCGGTTAGCAGAATATTGACCTAAGAGGGGCAAGTATATCCCAACCTACTTCAAGTTCGTGTATGACTCGTCGTCCCGGAAGGTGGTTCTTTGAGGTATGATCTCAGAAGCTAGTACTGAGATGAATGTAATCGAAAACTCCTAAGAGCGTGACCACCTCCTCCTCCTCCCCTGCCTGAGCCGAAAGGAGCAGTGCATCCATGAGCGCACAGGAATTTTAAGAGTCACCTCCTCGAAGGAGGACTACCAGCAGTCTGTGTTCCTCAGAAGAGGATTTCGACCACTCTGTCAGCCCACCATTGTTGGGAGCATATGCATACCATTGTAAAGGCATATCTCCTAACAGGCAATGCTAACTAACAAAGCTCTTTCTTATACCTTCGGTAAATTCGAAGGAACCATCATGATCAGGAATCATGAAGATCAACATTCCTACCAACAATTCAACTTACCTAGACAATCTGTTTAAAGCCAGTTAGTTGGGCTTTGCAGACTCGGCCATTCCCGAAGTTGGGTGCAAAAGTAGCAGTCATCGATAATGGGGAGTTGTTACACGACCTACCCATGTACTCTTTGAATGGTTTGCAAGACGGCTGCTGGAAGGCAGACTGTCCTATCGCGGGGGTAATCTGCCATCTACATTAGGTCCAGGCTAAAGGGATTTTCAATGCAGTTTAGAGCTACATCTGGCAGATAGTACTGGCAAGCTGACAAGCTGAAAATCGAAGAGTCAGGTAAAGGGTTTTCAAGGATAAGACAGCTTAGCCAAGGTCTTATGGTAGCAAGAGCATGCAGGTGCAAACTTCTGTCTAAAATTACAAACAAGCAGCTTAGCAAAATCATTCAAATAAAATCCATCCAGCCACCACCCCTGCTTGCCGAAGGGATAATAAAGCGCACACTTAAAAAGGTATAGCAGCTTATTGAGATTTAACCACTTAATCCACCATGACACTAAAGTCTGAGTTACTAATAATAAACATAATGGAAGTACTTAAAAGAACACAGACCCAACAGATCCTCCCATCAATCCAGATTCCAAAACCACCCTTCCATTGGAGAATTAACGAGTAAGGCACTGTGCTTTTGCGTCCACTCAGACTGTACATCTGCATAACTTGGTTACCACAGCATTTGGAACATGAAGAGAAAACTAGTTACATCATTGACATAAGTCACATTATTAACATTGCCCATTCACCATAGTGCTGTATTCAATCTTCTGAGGACTTTCCAGGGACAGTCTCACGCACTGCAGTGGCAGTGCCACTGACCTTGTCACCCACTCCTTCGACAATACCTTTGCTTTCTGGCTCGTGTACCGGACGTCTTGCAGTTTCATCTCTCCGTTCAGCGCCTTCTTGGATCTTCTCCCCAAGGTACGGGGCAAGCTGATCCTCGGTCTGCGACTTCAGATCGCGAATGCTATCCTCCAAGCTTTCCCTTGTCCTCTGCCCACCCTCTTTGCCTTCCTGGGCAGCCTCATCTGCCTTCTCCTTGGCTTCCTCAGAGGCACTCTTAGCTTTCTCCTTTGCCTCTTCTGAGGCACCCTTAGCTTTTTCCTTTACCTCCTCACTCTTTCCCATGAGAGTCTCTTTCAAGGCCTGCAGGACCCCTTTGCCTTCCTCTGTAGTCCCACTGGCCTTCTCCCTTGCCTGCTGAGCCATGTCCCTAGCTTTTTCCTTTGCCGGCTGCGCACGCTCACTCCCATCTTCTTTGTATTCTTCAACTTTCCCCATAGTAGTATCCTTGGCACTCTGCATTGTCTCTGATGCCTTCTCTTTCGCTTGCTCCGTTGTCTTTGATGCCTTCTCTTTTGCTTGCTGAGCAGTCTCGTAAGTCTGGTCCTTGTATTCTCCAGTTTTCCCTGCAACAGTATCCTTCACACTCTGCGCTGTCTCTGACGCCTTCTCTTTTGCTTGCTCTGTTGTCTCCAATGCCTTCCCTTTCGCTTGCTCAGCAGTCTCGTAAGTCCGGTCCTTGTATTCTCCAGTTTTCCCTGCAATAGTATCCTTCGCACTCTGCGCTGTCTCAGATGTCTTCTCTTTTGCTTGCTGCCCAGTCTCGTAAGCCCGATCCTTAGCCTGCTGTGCAGTCTGGACCACTGAATCTTTATACGCATCAGCTTTCTCCTTCATTCCTTCTGTAGTCTCACGAGCCTTCTCCCTTGCTTGCTCGGCAGTCTCGCTGGCCTTCTCCTTAGTTTGCTCAGACTTGCCCAGCAAGGTGTCCTTCAAGGCACCAGCCTTTTCAGAAAGTGCCTCAGTGACAGATTGCAAATAACCCTTGCTCTGCTCGCGAACCTCCTCTGCCCTCTGCCTGACACTCTCCGTAGTTTCCTTCGCGCATTCTTTACTCTCCTCTGCCTTCTGCTTGGCATTCTCTGCAGTTTCAGAAGTATGCTCTTTTGCACGTTCTTTACTCTCCTCTGCCTTCTGCTTGGCACTCTCTGCGGCTTCAGAAGTACGCTCCTTTGTGCTGTCTGCACTCTGTCTAGCACGATCTGTCATTACGGAGGCCTCTTGCTTCGCCTCCTCAGAGGTCTCAGAGGCCTTCTCTTTAGCACTCTTCTTTGTCTCATAAGCTTTTTCCTTTGCTTGCTCTACAGTCTCCGCAGACATATCTTTCATTTCATGAGTCTTCCCCAACAGGGTATCCTTGAGAGAGCTAACTACCTCCTCAATAGTCGGCCCAGTCTTATCTTCCGCATGCTTTCCTGCCTGCTCATCAGGGCTGTGGCATACAGATATATATTACGGAGGATCGTAAGCAGAAAGGATGCAAATGAGGTGCTCGATCATCAACACATGCTCCAGTTAATCTCACAATTGAAGTATGCATACTCTTAAAGCACAGACATAGAAGAAAATGCACTCACACGTCGATCGATTAATTGACGCAACAATGCGACGTTTCTGTGAAATGTCATTCATACATTGCATATATTTAGAAGCACAGATTGCAATATATGCAATCAACAGCACAGAACGCAATCTATGACAGAAACAAGTTGAAGGAACAACTTAAAAGCATAAGTAACGACTTTGTGCAATTTAGAGCACAATGATACGATTTCATGTTGCAACCAATGTTGCAGAGATGGAGATTGAGGCAAACTTACAGACAATGGGAAACATAAAATGCAATGCAACAGCCACCGCAAAATGTAATTGGAAAAGATCGCAGCGCAGAATGCAGTACATAATCTTTCAGAAAGATGAACAAAAACAAGGATTAACTGAAATCGGGGGCCACACCTCACATGAGCACGATCGTCCGTGGCCATTTGAAGGGGTGAAAGACGAGCAGCAGCGGGGCGACTGACCAACGCAGTGAATTCTTTCCGAAGCTGGGAGGATGGGAAGCAGCAGCAACAGCAAGAGCTTGACTGTATGTTCGGCAATTCTGGAAATAAGAGACTGTGTTCTGCAAATGATCAGAGCCTGTGTATTCTGCAAATTGACAGAGACTGATGAGCGATTGACGAACGGGATGATGGCAAAATCCAGAGAAACAGATAGAAAAATGCGGGAGGTTGGAGAAGGAGAATGCCTAAATAGGCAAGGCACTACGGGGGACGCTCACGTGGCGAGCCTGCATGGCAGCATTAGACGTATGAGGCTTCTGCTCCTCCTCGTTCGGCCACCTGGCTTGCGTCGTGGCACCTCTCGAGAGGCCCCACCTGCCCACCCTAACAATCCATTCCATCCGATTCCATTTAATTGATGCAAAAGAAAAACCAATTAATTCGTATTTTGCTCCTGAGTCCTAACTCCTGTTCACGCCCTTTCGCCGCGGGTACTCCCCAATCTTGACATCACCTGGGTCCTAACTCCTGTTCACACCCCTTTGCCTCGCGCACTCCTCAGTATCACCATCAAACACCCATCAAATATGCAAGTCTCTGACCAACGTGCACGAACAACAGTTGTGGTAGTAGATTCTGGAACCTTCAACTCAAAATTTTGGTGGGGTTTTTGAATCGTTTGCCATTTTATAAAGTTCAAGGTTCTACACCCTATAATCCAACTCGGGAAGGGGGGGGGGGATTTTGTGTGGTGTGGGTGGGAGTATGGATGAGGTGGCCCCAGGGTGGGGATGAAGCAACTACCTCATGTGAATTGAGTACCCTCATCTTATAAGGTACATTGATGATTGCACCAAGTCCCATCAAACTCGTATAGCATTACATATTTCATTGATGCCAACTTCACTACATCGACTCACACAAGTTAATAGACTTACACACCTCATTATTCCAAGAGCACACTCCCAAGGCATCTCGAGGGGTTCACTATATATATATTCTCTATATAACATGCGTTCATAGCCTATTTATAAATATCCTAATCTATGATTTTTTCTTGAATTAAAAACAACCCTTTTCTATTCAATCTGTAAGTAACCCCTTTATATGACACCCTTCTGTATGTAAAAAATTTATAGAAATGGTGTTTTAAAAACCCCTTATTTTGAACTCACGTTTTATATACATATATTCATGAGTGACGCCCCCCCCCCCCCCCCCCCCCAAGCAAGGCATTAACCCACTCAACAAGCATTCAAACATACAAGGGTTGTTGCACATACACTGTAATACTTCACATGCATAATGTTGGAAAGTGAATATGGTATTACATGCTCTACTTGCTTTTTCTCTTCAAAACTCACTTACAAGACAACATTATCAATCAATTTGTCCATCCTTTCAATTTATTTGATGCAAAACCACTTACACCTTGTGAGAATAGTCCTCTAATTCTCCAATATTTGTGGCTAACCATTTAGAGAGGCCATGTTGTAGGCCGTTGCTTCATGACCATCCCAAATTAAAGATCCATTTGATCCAATATGCTGTTTTCCGAAATCAATAACCTTAAATATTCTACCTTTTCAAACTCATATAAATGTGCTCAAACCATTTGGCCAAGGAGAAAAGTTGCATGTCCAAAGTAGTTCCCAACGAATACTAGCTTGGGTATGACTAGGCTTTTGTATGACATGTTATAATGCTTTATGGTAGTCTTAAAATTGTTCGACTTTGAATCCCAATGAGATGAATGTGTTTTGGTTGCTAATGAATGGCCTACATAAGGAGAGCCTTGGGTGTATCAAGAGTTCTTTAAGCATTGCAAAAGATTCTTAGTAATCTCTTATAAGTGCTAATGTTCATGCTGTACATAAGGAGAGCCTTGGGCACATTAAGTGGTGCACAAATCGGATGCCGTATGCACGCGTAGTGAGTGCCGGAAGGTCCCCAAGAACAAAAGAACTCTACTTTTGCACAAAAAAACAAGGAATAAAGCTTGCATGACATGAAGCAAGAGACTAATTGGGTACAATTTCCCCCCATGCCTTGTGTGAGCGCTCCACCAAGCATGTATTTTATATATTATTGATCTTCAAGCTCAAAAATAGCCCAATTTACAATTAGCACGCTTTAGCTTTTGTGTTTGCTTTTGTGCCACTAAAGAATTAAAGCTATTGGGCGCCCAAGGAGTCAAGCGGTACCCAAATACAATGTCTAATACAAATATTTAAATCGTGCACCCATGCGTATACAAAAATAATAAATAAATATAAAATACTTTAATAAATAAGCGCGTCAAAATGTTGGCGCCATACCTAAGATGCACTCCCATCAAAAATTGATAATAAATTGAATACATGCTATCCTCCAATGCTTCCCAATGCAACCGCTGCTTGCTCTACACATCAACTGAAGCATTTACAATTGTTAGAAAAATAATACAATTAAACCGACAAAAGTGAATACCTAGCAACCTTCAGCTACAAAATAAATAAATTAGTTAGAACTCAATCCTAACCTTAATTTATTACGAGTGCGCACTCTAAAATCATAAATGTTTATTAATTTAAATATGTATTTTGCAGAATTGCTCGCTATGGAATCACCCACTTGCACATTAAATTAACAAGACGCCCGAAAAGGATAGGCATCCCCATCAACTTTTCGCACAAAGAATTCACCTTGTGTATGAGCCCCGGTAATAAAGTTTTATAGAATCCACCGCAAAACCTCACGGAATCCACCGTGGAATATACCTCCTGGCATCATACCCCCGGGGTGAGATAGCAATTGTCCTCAATTGCTATTAGCTCAATGTGGAGCTAGCAGTGTGGGAAAAGCACTCAGGTCTCTAGCGTGCATCCATTGGGCCTCTTCAACAGGATGATTTTTAAACTTCACCAAATATCTAGAATATCTACGACCAGTTCTAGTGATCATAAAGTCAGTATCTAGAATAGTTTCAGGCTCAAGAATTTCAGTTTCTTCATCTAGCAAATGAGGGTTTTCATAGATAGGGTATACAGGTAGTTGTCCTCTAAAAGGTCGTAATAAACTGATATGGAAGGTATTGTGGATTTTCCAATGTTGTGGTAATTCTAGTTTAAATGCATTGTCATTGATTTTGTGTATGATCTTGAATGGTCCAAAAAATCTAGGTGCTAATTTTACAACGGGGTGTTTATCAACACTTTGTAATATTCGCTTTTCAATTCGTAACCAAACATAATCATCAACTTTAAAACTCGTAGCTTTTCTTTTCTTGTTAGCTTGTTTTGTGTATGATTGCTGGGCTTTGGCAATCATATCTTTAACTTCATAAAAAATAGTAGCATGCATGTTAGCAATATCATCAGCAGTGTGAACTTTTGTTTGATAATGATGTAAAAGGTGTAGGCAATCGATATCCATAAATAATTTCAAATAGTACTTTCTTTGTAGTTGTATGTGGTGTGTTATTATATGCAAACTGAAGTAAATGTAAATATGTATCCCATGTGTGCGGTTTTGAAATTGTATATGCACGCAAAAGATCTAAAATGGTACTGTTAGTAGCTTCTTTTTAACCATTTGTTTCAGGATGAAATGCAGATGAAAAATCAATCTTTGTTCCTAAGTTAGCAAACAAAGTAATCCAAAAATTATTACAGAATCTAGAATCACGATCAGAAATAATAACTTTTGGCAAACCATGGCTAGTGAAAACAATTTTCAAGAAAAGTTGAGCAGCTTGAGATGCAGTTAAGGTTTTCTTGCATGGAATAAAATATGCTTGTTTGCTAAACCTATCTACAATAGTCCAAATCATATCATGATTAGCTTTAGTATTAGGTAAACCAGTGATAAAATCCATTGAAATCTGTTTCCATGGTCATGATAGAATGGATAAAGGCATTAGTAAATCATATTGTTTACCATGGTGTCTTTTAACTCTTTGACAAATTAGACATTCAGATACAAAATTAGATACATCAGTGTCCATGTGTGGCCAATAAAAATCTTCAATCAGTGTACGCAAAGTACATATAATTCCTCTATGACCTTGGTATGGAAGACAATGAATTTCATGCAAAACAAATGATCGAAATGGAATAGTCACACATAATCTTTTTTCATAAAGCATAAATCCATTAGTGTAAGACAATGAATCAATAGGAATCCAATTATTTGCAACTAATTTATTCCAATTAGCTTGAAAAGTAGGATCTTGGTCATAAGTATCTTTCATAGGGATAAGGGAATCAAATGATATCACAGAAATATTGTGAATAGTCGGTCTTCTTCTCAAAGCATCGGCAAAAACATTCTCTTTTCTAGGTTGATATTGTATAAGGGGATGAAAACTTTGAATAAAAGCAGCCCATTTAATGTGTCGGTCAAATATTTGTGGTTGACTAAGGAGATGTCTAGTGCTTTGTTGGTCAGTTTTAATCATGAATTCAGATCCCATTAAATAATGTTTCCATTGACGTAAAGCTTGTACTACAGCTAGTAATTCCTTGTCATAGGTAGAATACTTAAGTTCAGTTGGTTTGAGTTTGTAGCTAGAGTGGGGTATGGGATGAGAATCTTGCATAAGGACTGCTCCTATTCCAAATCCACTAGCATCAGTAACTACTAAGAAAAATGGTCTATTGAAGTCAGGTAATTGTAATACAGGAGCATGAGTTAAAGCATGTTTCAGCAAATCAAAGGACTTTTGTTGATTGTCAGATCAATTAAACATGATACCTTTCTTTAATAGTTTTGTCAAAGGTAATGCAAGTAATGAGAAATTCCTCACAAATTTTCTGTAAAAGCTAGCAAGACCTAGGAAAGAACATAATTCATGCACATTTTTGGGTATTGGCCAATTTAAGATTGCTTCTATCTTTTTAGGGTCGACTTTAATACCTTCAGATGAAATAATATGTCCTAAATATTCAATTTCTGTTTGGAAAAATTTACTCTTTTCTGGATTAGCATATAATTAATTATCTTTTAATAATTTAAAAACTAAAGACAAATGTTCATAATGCTCATTCTCATTTTTACTAAAAGCCAATATGTCATCAAAGAAAACAATGACACAATGCTGATGCTTCAAAAATATGTGATTCATCATACGACTGAATGTGGCTGGTGCATTAGTTAAACCAAAAGGCATAACCAAGAATTCATAGTGTCCAAATTGTGTTCTAAATGCGGTTTTGAATATATCAGATTTTTCCAATCTTACTTGATGATATCCATATTTAAGATCTATCTTGCTGAATATGGCAGATCCTTGTAGCTTGTCCATAAGATCATCTGCCCTAGAAATCGGATATCTATTCTTAACAGTAATTTTATTTAGGGAACGATAATCAATGCACATGCGATAGGTATTGTTTTTCTTCTTCACTAATAAGACAGGTGCACCAAATGGAGAACTACTAGGTCTAATTAGTCCTTGGGTTAGCAATTCGTCAATTTGGTTTTGAATTTCTTTTTGTTCAATCTGGTTATATCTATATGGTACTTTACATGGTGGTTGTGATCTAGGAATTAAATCTATCTTATGATCTTCAGGACGTACAAGTGGTAATCCAGGTGGTAAATCAACATCAAAACAATCTTGGAATTGGAAAAGAAATTGTGCATACCTAGAATGCATCTGGTTTTCTTTAGCTTTAATTTCATTCACCCATATTAAATAGGATTTGCTACTTTTACGTAATGCACGTTTAGCCTGAGTATGAGTAAGCAACGGAAAATTATTGAAAGTGTGCATACCATGCAATGTGATTTGTTTTCCTTGAGAATGGATTTTCATTGAATGCGTAGAATAATCTATATCAGAATTGTATTGATGTCGCTAAGGCGTTCCTAAGATAATGTCACAGCTAGACTGCAAAGGTACAACTAAGAAATTTCTTCGTTCAATATAATCACCAATTTTAATTTCTAAATTATGCACCTCTTGTGTTCCATTATATCTTATACCTAGGAATGCAGCCTTGATGCGATAATGTATAGAAACAGTATGTAAATTCAATTCTTTGACCAATTTTGCAGAAATAAAGTCGTGTGTGCTCCAATCATCATGTAAAATAGTCTTTTCTTTACCGTGCATAAAACATTTCATTGTTAATAAGGAATGGGAAGTTGACATACCTGGCAAAGTATCAGAAGTAGTACCAATGCTGTCATCGTCTTCCGTAAAATCTGGCATCTCTTCACGTTCTTCATCTTCTATTTCTCCCAAATAATTGATATGAACAGGTGGATTTTTGAATTGACAATTGGCTGCTAGATGTCGAGGTTGATGACATTTGTAACAAACTATGGGTTTTGCTTTGGATAGATTATTGGTAATGGCAAGAAGTTTAGGAATGTTGGGATTTGACTGAAGAGATGGCTTAGGGTTTGAATTTGTGTTTGATGGTAAAGAAGGTGGTCGTGTCCAAGATTTACGGAATGAAGATGGAAGAAAACGACTTTGATTAAATCTTTGAAAATTTGAATTGAATTGTTTGGAACCAAAATTAGCACGCTTTAGCTTTTGTGTTTGCTTTTGTGCTACTAAAGAATTAAAGCTATTGGGCGCCCAATGAGTCAAACGGTACCCAAATACAATGTCCAATACAAATATTTAAATCGTGCATCCATGCGCATACAAAAATAATAAATAAATATAAAGCGCTTTAATAAATAAGTGCGTCAAAATATTGGTGTCATGCCTAAGATGCGCGCCCATAAAAAATTGATAATAATTTGAATACACGCTATCCTCCAATGCTTCCCAATACCATTGCCGTGCTTGCTCTACGCATCAACTGAAGCATTCACAATTGTTAGAAAAATAATACAATTAAACCGACAAAAGTGAATACCTAGTAGTCTTCAGCTACAAAATAAATAAATTGGTTAGAACTCAATCCTAACCTTAATTTATTATGAGTGCGCACTCTAAACTCATAAACATTTATTAATTTAAATATGTATTTTGTAGAATCACCCGCTATGGAATCACCCACTTGCACATTAAATTAACAAGACGGACGAAAATGATAGGCGTCCCCGTCAACTTTTCGCACAAAGAATTCACCTTGTGTATGAGCCCCGGTAATAAAATTTTACGGAATCCACCGCAAAACCTCACGGAATCCACCGTGGAATATGCCTCTTGGCATCATCAAGTCTTCTTCAAGCAATGAAAAAGATTCTCAATGATCTCTTCTAAGTACTCATGTCCATTCTCTATCCTCTTGTTAATTTCTATTGGTTGCTCATGTCCTATTGCATCTATACATCTCCATGCTATGGTTTAGTTCTTGGTAGATCCATGATTTTTATCATGGTGTTAGAGCCATTGTAAGTTATCACTAGATAATAGGATAGCAATTTTTGTTCATTAGTGCAATGCAAGGCATTTTAGGTCCTTTACACTCAAATCTATTTGGATTTAACCTTAGTAACTAAATGAATTTGGGGATTGGATCCACCTTGAGCCTCTATTGGTGTCATGTAGTGTATATTATGATACGCACAAACATGATTTATGATAAGCACATTGACACAAATTGTATGGGAGGCAAGATGAGTAGTGTAGTACACTAGGTGAATGTTCACTAGGATGGGAAATCCTAACATGCATAGGTCAAATTCAGGGAATCTCAAGCAACCAAATGATCTATGCCATTCATAGGTTGGGCAGATGCTACCTAGATTATATTGGTTTCTAAGTATAGGAGTCTTAGATCTATATCCTTGGGCATGTATCATCCTTCAAAATATATATAGGGATCCTCATATTTGTGTGATCATGGGTGATGCTACTTTCCCTCCTTTATGAGCTACTATTTAGCTCATTGTTCGCAATTACTAGAACTACCTAGTACTCATCAATATGTGTTCAATTGAGCTTACATTGATGTGTAAATTGCTTGTCAAATCATATTGTAAATTCTTGTAAATCTCAAGATAAAAAAATAAGAACTCAAGATAAAGAATCGAGTGCACAAATGGAAGCATACGATAAATAACCACACCGGCACATAGAGAAAGAACATCTAGCTAATAAACACCTCATACGTGCAATAAATATGCCTCTCATGGGCTGCATAATGCGCCCCTCATAGGCCAATAAATACACCTCTCATGGTCTAAATAATGTGCCTCTCATGGGCTAAATAAATGCCTCTTGGCAACATTGATGCCAGGAAGCATATTCCACGGTGGATTCCGTGAGGTTTTGCGGTGGATTTCGTAAAACTATATTTATTTTCCGGGGCTTGTACACAAGGTGGATTCCTTGTGCAAAAAGTTGACAGGGACACCTGTCCTTTTCAGGCATCACGTTAATTTAATGTGCAAGTGGGTGATTCCATAGCAAGTGATTCCGCAAAATACATATTTAAATTAATGGACGTTTATGAGTTTAGAGTGCGCACTCATATTAAATTAAGGTTAGGACAGAGTTCGAACCTATTTATTTATTTTGTAGCTAAATAATGCTAAGGCGTGGCGCTAATATTTATTTAGGTGCACTTATTTATTAAAGCGCTTGACATATATCTATTGTTTTGTATGCGCACGGGCGCACGATTTAAATATTCATTATTGGACATTGTATTTGGGCACTGCTTGACTCTTGGGCCGCCCAATTGCTTTATTCTTTATTTGGACAAAAGAAAACACAAAAGCTAAAGCATGTTAATTGTAAAATTGGACTATTTTTTAGCTTTAAGATGAATAAATTTATAAATACATTCTTTATGGAGCACTCACACAAGGCATGGGGGGAGATTGTATCCAATTGGTCTTTTTGCCTCATGTCGTTCAAGTCTATTCTCTTGAATTTTGAGTTTAAAGTAGAGTTCTTTGTTCTTGGGGACCTTCCGGTGCTCGCTACGTATGCATACAACATCTGATTTGCACACTAAACATACCCTTGGGAGTTGTCCAATTTGCTAAAAGAGGATGTTTAGATTGAAATAGAAAACTAAGAGCATGAGTTAACGAACAAAGTCTAGCCAACCCTAGAGCAAATGTCAAGTAATAGATGGTCACTCAAGGCTAATGTTTTTTAATACAAATAGAACGTAATCACATTATGTAGCTAAAAAATATCTTCCAATGTGGAAATACAATATTCAAGTGAGACTTAACATGGGCTAGTTGCAAGTGGTAAGACATATTGTAAAGACACATGCGAAAGATAAGAGGGTCTAGAAATCATGCATATAGATATATTTAAGCATGTATAGTCTTCCATAAAGGACATGCTTAATAGAGTCTATCCACATGATAAGACCCTTACATAATGAAACATGCTAAAGTAGATACTAATTGACATTTTCATTATCATGATAGAGAATTGAATATATGATAAAGATTTATAAAGAAATTGACATTCTTTTCAAAAGCAAATGGAGGACAAATACTAAAATTCTAGATTGTCTTTTAAGAAATACAGAAAAATGTCAAATGATTGTCCTAACTAGTGGTGCGCAGATCGGACGCAGATAGCTCACGTGGTGAATCCCGGAAGGTCCCCAAGAACAAAGTACTCTACTTTTTAGCACAAAAACCCATGTAAAAGCAAGCACGACATGAGACAAGAGACAAATTGGGTTCAATCTCCCCCATGCCTTGTGTGAGCGCTTCACAAAGCATGTATTTAATGTATATTTCCAATCTTTATGCTCAAAAATAGCCCAATTACAAAAATATGACAAGCTTTTAGCTTTTGAGTTTACTTTCTACCAAAAATAAGAAAATAAAGCTAATGGACAGTGCCCATAGAGTCTGGCACGCCCAATCTCAATGTCCAAATAGAAATAACATATCCAGGCGCATAAGCGCATACAAAATAATAATAAATAATCGATGTCTCTATAGACATAACAAAATATAGGCGTGGCGCCTATCAAAATATAGTCCAAAGGTCGAAAACCCGCTAGACTCCAATGCTTTCCTCCGCCACTGCTGCTATCTCTACACATCAACTGAAGCATTCACAATCGTTAGTAAAATAACACAATTAAACCGACAAAAGTGAATACCTAGCAGTCTTCAGCTACATAAATAAATCAACTGGTTAGAAATAAATCCTAACTTTAATTTATTACGAGTGCGCACTCTAAACTCATAAACGTTTATTAATTTAATATGCATTTTGCGGAATCACCCGCTATGGAATCACCCATGTACACACTAAATTAATGAAACGCCTGAAAAGGACAGGCGTCCCCATCAACTTCTCGCACAAAGAATCCTCTTTGCGTATGAGCCCCGGTCATCTAAGTTTACGGAATCCACCGTAAAACCTCACGGAATCCACCCTGGAATATGCCTCCTGGCATCATATCCCCGGGGTGGGATAGCAATTGACCTCAATTGCTATTAGCTCAATGTGGAGCTAACAGAGTGGGGAAAGCATTTAGGTCTCTAGCGTGCATCCATTGTGCTTCCTCTACAGGATGGTTCTTAAATTTCACTAGATATCTAGAGTACCTCCGGCCAGTTCTAGTGGTCATGTAGTCAGTGTCTATAATGGCTTCTGGTTCAAGTATTTCAGTCTCTTCTTCTAGTAAAGGTGGGTTTTCATAGACAGGGTGGATAGGTAATTGTCCTCTAAATGGTCTCAATAAACTAATATGAAATGTATTATGAATTTTCCAATGGGATGGCAGTTCTAACTTGAATGCATTGTCATTAATCTTATGAATGATTCTAAATGGTCCGTAGAATCTAGGGGCTAATTTGACAACTGGATGTCTATCTACACTTTGCAGTCTACGCTTTTCTATTCTAAGCCAAACATAATCATCAACTTTGAAATTCATGGCTTGTCTTTTCTTGTTAGCTTGTTTGGTATATGATTGTTGGGCTTTAGCAATCATATCCTTTACCTCATCAAAAATAGTGTTATGCATAACAGCAATATCATCGGCACTTTGTATTTTATTAGACAAAGAGGCAACAGGTGTAGATAAACTATATCCATAAATAACTTCAAAAGGTGCTTTCTTTGTAGATGTGTGCGGTGTATTGTTATATGCAAACTGTAATAAATGTAAATGAGTATCCCATGTCTGAGGTTTAGAGATAGTGTATGCACGTAAAAGATCTAGAATGGTACTATTTGTGGCTTCTGTTTGTCCATTTGTTTCTGGATGAAATGCAGATGAGAAATCAATCTTTGTGCCTAGATTTGCAAACAGTGTAATCCAAAAATTATTACAAAATCTAGAATCTCGATCTGAAATAATCACTTTCGGCAATCCATGGTTAGTAAAAACAGTTTTCAAAAATAACTGTGCTGCTTGTGATGCTGTTAAAGTTTTCTTACATGCAATGAAATATGCTTGCTTATTAAATCTATCTACAATTGTCCAAATCATGTCATGGTTAGATTTAGTATTTGGTAAGCCAGTAATGAAATCCATAGATATATGTTCCCAAGGTTTAGATGGAATAGATAAAGGCATTAATAACCCATACTGTTTACCATGATGTCTCTTTATTCTTTGACAAATCAAACATTCAGAAACAAAATTAGATACATCTGCATCCATATGCGGCCAATAAAAATCTTCAGTTAACATGCGTAATGTAGAGATGATACCTCTATGACCTTGATATGGGGGACAATGAATTTCATTCAAAACAAAAGATCGGAATGGAATAGTAACACACAGTCTCTTTTCAAAGAACATGAATCCATCATTATATGACAATGAATCAACAGGAATGAAATTATTTTGAACTAATTTTTGCCAATCAGAATGAAAAGTAATATCCTGGTGATATGTGTCTTTCATAGCAATCAAAGAATCAAAAGATATGATAGATATATTATGAATTGCAGGTCTTCTACTTAATGCATCAGCAACTACATTTTCTTTTCCAGGTTGGTATTGAATGATAGGATGGAAACTTTGAATGAATGAAGCCCATTTGATATGACGATCAGAAATTTGGGGTTGGCTAAGTAGATGTCTAATGCTTTGCTGGTCGGTCTTTATCATGAATTCTGAATCCATTAAATAATGCTTCCATTGTTTTAATGCTTGGACAACTGCTAAGAGTTCCTTGTCATAAGTGGAATATTTAAGCTCAGAGGGTTTCAGTTTAGAACTAGAATATGCTATTGGATGGTTGTCTTGCATTAGCACGGCTCCTATTCCTGATCCACTAGCATCGGTCACAACTAGAAAGAATGGTCTGTTAAAGTCAGGCAATTGTAGAACAGGGGCATTGGTCAATGCACGTTTGAGTAAGTCAAAGGATTTCTGCTGGTTTTCAGTCCATTGATAAACAATGCCTTTCTTAAGAAGTTTGGTCAATGGTATAGCAAGTAATGAGAAATTACGTACAAACTTCCTATAGAAACTAGCAAGACCAAGGATGTTGAGATATCGAGCTCCACTCGTGATACGCCAGGGTGACCGTTGTATATTTATGTCACCGACTTGTCAGTTGCAGACGCGGTTGGTACACCGCCCATGAATAATAGCTACATGATAGCTATCCTTATCTACTCTAGTTCGTGGCTCAGTTAGTATGCCACCTTAGTTAGTTGAGTTTGGTTTGAGACCCATATATAGGGTTCTTCTATTTCTTTGTACTAGAGTTCTTTTGGCTTACACAACTAAGAAGAGGAAAACTGTTTTCAGCCTCCACCCTTGTGTGTCTTCCCCCATTGTGCAAGCAAGAAAGCTTCAAGCGAGACTCCTTCCTTCTCTCCCACAATCTTGACATGGTATCAGAGCCTTGTTCGTGGTAAGGAGCTCAAGAAAGCAAGCCAAGCTCGCGGTGGTCTGGTAAGAGGAGCAGTGTTGCTTTCATTTCCTGTTTTGGGAGCAGATCTCTGCAGGTAGCACAGCCGGAAATTGCAGGAGTGCATTGTCTCAGGTTGAGACGCCCTTCGCGGTGAAGCAAGAGGGCAGTATATGCTGCGGGAAAGGGCTTAAGCCCTTGACGACCTTGTTTTTTTGATTTGAGGCCATTTCGGGGCCTGTTTTGCAGACGGAAGTTTTCTGCACGCACTCAAGAAAAGGCTCAGTTTTATGCTGTGCGACCACTGTTCTACAGGTCGGTGAAAAGTTACTGTAGAAATTGCATCGTATGCTTGTGCGCAGAGACATTGGGAGTTTCAGAATCATCCTTGGTTCCTGTTTATGCAAAATCGTCACTAGGAAGTGACTGTGTGGTCAAATACCACTTTCGCCAGTTTTGCAGATTTGTCCTTGTGAGGGTGAAGCTGTGTTTTTTGCAGTGACAGAATTTCTTGCAGTATTCTGTAATGGCGTCTGATTCTCTTTCACAGATTGTCACTGAAAAGCTTGACAAGAACAACTTCCAGGCATGGAAGTTTAGAATGACGAATTTCCTTATGGGAAAAGGATATTGGGAATTTGTTGCAGGAAATGAAGAAGAACCAGTTCTTCCTGATGTTCCCAATCAACAACAAATGCAGGCATTTAAAACATGGCATGAGAGAGCCAGGAAAGTTATGTATTGGCTGTCTATCAGTATTTCAGACTCTATGATTGTGCATATTCAGGATGCAAGTACGCCAAAGGAGGCATGGGATACTTTGTCAAAAATGTATAGCACAAATACGCAAGCCAGGAAAATGCAGCTCAAGCAAGAGTTGCATAATGTGCAAAGAGAAAGTATGAGCATCAACGACTACCACATGAAGGTGAAGAAGATTGCAGATGCACTTGCTTCCATTGGGTCGCCAGTGGAAGATGATGATTTAGTTTCCGTGACCTTGAATGGTCTAGGAAAGGATTATGCACAGTTTCGGACATCCATTTCAGTTCGTGAAAGATTTCCTGATTTTGAGGAGTTGATTGCTCTTCTAATTTCTGAGGAACAGAGAAATGGTGGTGCATCTTCTTCAGGAGGAACTTCAAAAGAAGCTGTCTTCTACTCAAATGCTGGAAGAGGTAGAGGCAGAGGTAGAGGAGGCCGATTTGGAGGCCGTGGCAGAAATCAGAATATGCAGCAAACTCAAGAAAACCAGTCCTATGGAGGAGGACGTGGTAACTCTAGAGGCAGGGGGAGCCAAAGAGGTCGTGGTGGATGGCAAAGAGGCCAAAATGCAAACAGTAATGTTGAATGCTACTACTGTGGTAAAATGGGTCATATGGCTAAAGACTGCTATAAAAAGCAGAATGACATCATGAATGGAAAACTGCAACAAGGGAATTATGCATCTTCTAGTAGACAGGGTGATGACAGAAATGAGCATTTGTTCATGGTGCAGCACATGAACAATTCTATGACAAGTGCAGAAGAAAGCAATGATGTATGGTATGTTGACTCAGGTGCATCAAACCACATGACAGGTCATGCAGAATGGATGGAGGATGCAAGGAAAATGGAAAAACCAGGATTTGTGGAGACTGGTGATGATACTGCACATCCTATTGTGCAGATTGGAAAAATTCCCTTGTCTATGCAGGGTGGGAAAAAGAAATACCTGTCCGATGTATTTCATGTCCCGAATATCACCAAGAATCTGGTTTCAGTTGGTCAAATGGTTGAACAGGGCTTGCAGGTCAGATTTAATCCTCATGGATGCTTTGTTGAGGATATGAAAAATAAAGGTCGCTTGATAGCAAAAGGAAAGAAGAAGGGCAGAATGTTTACATTGGATGCAGACATGTCTGAATTGAGTGCAGCAATGTTTGCACATGGGACCGGTGTAGTTGCAGATATTGATATCTGGCATAAACGCATTGGTCATGTTAATGTACAGCGACTTAAATCAATGCAGGCCCAAAATATTGTTGCAGGATTGCCCAAATTCAAGGTTGCAGAAATGCATAAGGTATGTGAAGCCTGTCAGTTTGGAAAACAGGCAAGGAAACCATTTCCTAGACATGTTCAAGAGAGTGAGAAGCCATTGGAATTAATTCACTCTGATGTGTGGACAACTAAAGCTGCATCTCTTGGAGGCTGTCATTATTTTGTCAGTTTTATTGATGACTATAGCAGAAAAGTTTGGGTGTATTTTATGAAAAAGAAAAGTGAAGTTTTTGGGCATTTCAAAACTCTTAAAGCTATGGTTGAAAAAGAAACAGGCTTGCAGATAAAATGCCTAAGGTCAGATGGAGGGGGAGAGTACCTCTCAAATGAGTTTGCAAAGTTCTTGCAGGAGCATGGCATAAAGCAGCAATATTCATGCAGTTATACCCCACAACAAAATGGAATTGCAGAAAGGAAAAACAGGCATATTGGAGAGGTATCTCGTGCCATGCTCAATGAAAAAGACTTGCCAGATTTTTATTGGGCTGAAGCAGTTGCTACAGCAGTCTACATAATGAACAGGACTCCCACTGCAGCAATACATGGAATGACTCCAGAGGAGAGGTATACTGGTAGGAAACCAGATATTTCTCATTTGAAAATTTTTGGTTGCATTGCCTATGTACATGTGCCAGATGAGCTGAGATCCAAGTTGGATCCAAAAGCTGAGAAGTGCATCTTTATTGGTTACTCTCTGCAGCAAAAAGGGTATAGATGCTATAACCCTTCTACTCGTAAGTTTACAGTGAGCAGAGATGTTGTTTTTGATGAGATGAGTAGCTGGTATAAACCAGTAAATGTGATTGATGATGAAGATGCACAAAATGGTAATGCTACACAGAATTCACAGCAGCAGTCACAAAATATTAGTGGACCTGGAGCGTCCTCTAGCAGTGGTTCACATTCTTCGCCATGGACAGGCAGATTGAGATCAGGAGAATCTTCTCAAAGCAATGCAGATAGTGGTATGCAGGTATCACGAAAAGGAAAAGAGAAGGTTGATCAGCCCATGTTTGATGTGAATGCAGGTCACTCTTATGTGGATGGTGAATCCAGTGGCTCAGAACAGAGCATTGATGATGAGTTGGGTATTCCTTCTATTGTTACACCTGGAGTAAGGAAGACCAGGGATGTTTTGAGAGCACCTGGGAGTGAACCTACTTTGCGCAGGTCTACAAGAGCTAGGTATCTTGTGGATAGGCTGAAATATGATGGATTTACAGCCATTCACTATGCATATATGGTCAAAGTGATACAGGAACCAGAACCCACATCTTTTGAGCAAGCCATGGGAAAAGAAAAATGGGAGAAAGCCATGGATGAAGAAATGGATGCCTTGGAAGCAAATGCTACATGGGAGTTAGTACCTTTGCCTAAAGGTAAGAATGCAATTGGCTGTAAGTGGGTTTATAAGGTGAAGCACAATGCTGATGGTTCTGTGAACAGATACAAGGCAAGATTAGTAGTCAAGGGGTATGCACAAACATATGGCATTGACTATGAAGAAACATTTAGTCCGGTTGCAAGGATGGCAACCGTAAGAGCAGTCATTGCTATGGCTGCATCAAAGGGATGGTCTTTACATCAGATGGATGTAAAGAATGCCTTCTTGCATGGTGATTTGCAAGAAGAGGTCTATATGGAGCAGCCACCAGGTTATGTGCATGCTGTTCATCCTGAGTTTGTTTGCAGGTTGAAGAAAGCCTTGTATGGCTTGAAGCAAGCACCTAGAGCATGGTCTGACAAGATAGGACAGTATCTTGTCACTATTGGCTTTCAGATTTCCAAGGCAGATTTCTCACTTTATGTGAGAAAAACAGAGAAAGGTATTATGCTGCTTGTCATTTATGTTGATGATTTGATTATGACAGGTGACAGTGATGAAGATATCCTTCATGTGAAAATGCTATTGAAGCAGAAGTTTGAGATGAAGGATTTGGGAGAGCTGCGTTATTTCTTGGGCATTGAGGTGATTAGATCACCAAGTGGGATACAGCTCTTGCAGAGGCAGTATGGATTGGACATGCTGTCCAAATATGGGATGACAGGTTGTAAGCCTATTTCAGTTCCTTTGGAGCAAAATGTGAAGCTGAGCACAGATGCAGGTGAGCTTCTAGAAGACCCTACTATGTATAGACGCATAGTAGGAAGTTTGATTTATATGACTATTACCAGGCCAGATTTGAGCTATGCTGTTGGATTGGTAAGTCAGTTTATGCAGGCTCCAAGGAAACCACATTTGGATGCGGCTAGACGCATACTTAGGTATGTGAAGTCCACATTGCAGTATGGACTATTTTATGAGACTGGGGTTCAGATACAGTTGCATGGATACACTGATGCTGATTGGGCTGGTAGTATTTCTGATAGACGATCTACCAGTGGATATGTATTCTCTTTTGGGAGTGCTGCAGTCACTTGGAGCAGCAAGAAACAGCCTACAGTTGCCTTGTCGAGCACAGAGGCTGAGTACAGGGGTGCAGCAATGGCTGCATGTGAGGTAGCTTGGTTGCATAAGCTACTTTATGATATGCATCAGTCTACAGATGGGCCAGTTGTCATTTATTGTGACAACATGAGTAGTATACACTTGGCAAATAACCCAGTCTATCATGCTAGAACAAAGCACATTGAGGTGCATTATCACTATGTGCGAGAGAGGGTTTTACTAGGTCTTATTGATCTAGTTTATGTCAGCACAGAGGATCAGGTAGCTGACATATTCACGAAGGCATTGGGCGCAGAGAAGCTGCGCAAGTTCAGAGACCTGCTTGGTGTGCAGGAATTGGGATTGAGCTCGAGGGGGAGTGTTGAGATATCGAGCTCCACTCGTGATACGCCAGGGTGACCGTTGTATATTTATGTCACCGACTTGTCAGTTGCAGACGCGGTTGGTACACCGCCCATGAATAATAGCTACATGATAGCTATCCTTATCTACTCTAGTTCGTGGCTCAGTTAGTATGCCACCTTAGTTAGTTGAGTTTGGTTTGAGACCCATATATAGGGTTCTTCTATTTCTTTGTACTAGAGTTCTTTTGGCTTACACAACTAAGAAGAGGAAAACTGTTTTCAGCCTCCACCCTTGTGTGTCTTCCCCCATTGTGCAAGCAAGAAAGCTTCAAGCGAGACTCCTTCCTTCTCTCCCACAATCTTGACAAAGGAATGAGCGTAATTCATGTACATTTTTAGGAACAGGCCAATGCAATATTGCATCAATTTTCTTAGGATCAACTTTTATTCCTTCTTTTGATACAATATGACCTAGATATTCTATTTCTGTCTTAAAGAATTCACTCTTGTCAGGATTTGCAAACAATTGATTTTCTTTCAGTAATTGAAAAACTAATGATAAATGCTCATAATGCTCTTTTTCACTTTGACTGAACACTAAAATATCATCAAAGAAAACAATCACACAATATTGATATTTTAGAAAAATACGGTTCATCATTCTACTGAAAGTAGCAGGTGCATTAGTTAATCCGAATGGCATAACTAAGAATTCGTAATGGCCAAACTGTGTCCTGAATGCAGTCTTAAATATGTCGGATCTATCTAGCCTCACCTGATGATATCCAGATTTAAGGTCAATTTTACTAAATATAGAAGATCCTTGCAGTTTGTCCATAAGGTCATCAACTCTAGGTATAGGATACCTATTCTTTACAGTGATCTTGTTTAATGCTCGGTAGTCAATACACATCCGATAAGTATTATTCTTTTTCTTGACTAGGAGCACAGGTGCACCGAATGGAGAACTGCTAGGTCGAATTAAACCTCTATTTAGTAATTCTTCAACTTGACTCTGGATTTCTTTTTGCTCTATTTGATTATGCCTATATGGGGCTTTGCAAGGTGGTTGTGTGCCAGGTATTAGGTCAATTTTATGGTCTTCTGGACGTGATGGAAGTAAACCTGGTGGTAGGTCTTCTACAAAACAATCCTTAAAATATGCAATAAATTCCTTATGCCTAGGGTGCATATGAGTTTCTTTTGCGTGCAATTCATTCACCCAAATGAGATATGATTTAGTATTCTTGCGTAGTGCACGTTTTGCTTGAGTATGCGAAAGCAGTGGAAACATATGAGATGCATGCATACCAAATAATGTAATAGATTTTCCTTGAAAATTAATATTCATTGTGTGTGTGGAATAATCTATATTGGGATTATGTTGGTGTCTCCATGGCATTCCTAGAATAATGTCGCTAGACTGTAATGGGACAACTAAGAAATTTTTTCTTTCAATATATGGACCAATTTGAATTTCTAAATCTTGAACTTCTTGTGTGCCATTGTACCTAGTGCCTAAAAATGCAGCTTTTATGCGATAGTGCGTAGGTACTGTATGCAATTTCAATTCCTTTACCAATTTTGCTGAAATAAAGTCATGCATACTACCGTCATCATGCAATATAATTCTTTCTTTTCCATGCACCATACATTTCATAGTTAACAATGAATGTGAAGTAGGCATACCTGGTAAAGTGTCGGAAGTAGTAGTAGGATCATCTTCCTCTTCAGTGAAATCCGGCATATCCTCATGCTCGTCTTCGTCCATAGCTCCAAGGTAGTTGATATGTGCTGATGGCTTCTTTGAATGACAATTTGCTGCGAGATGCCCTGGCTGGTGACACTTGTAGCATACGATGGGCTTGGCTTTGGTCACATTATTTGCAATGGCTGGGAGTCTGGGTATATTTGGATTTGCTTGTGGAATAGGCTTAGGATTTGGATTGACAGTGGATGGTAATGCAGGTGGTTTAGGCCAATTCTTGCGGAAAGATGGTGATGAGAAACGACCTGGATTAAATCTTCTGAAATTTGAATTGAATTGTTTAGATCCATAATTACCGTTTGCTTGGAATGGCTGTGGTCGTCGATCTCTTCCACGTAACTTATCTTCAGTGTCGTGAGCTAAGGAGATGGCATCTTCAAGGGTAGCAGGCTTGAACATGTTCACCTCAGCGTAGTAATGTCCAAGAAGTCCAGACATGTACTTCCGCTTATGTGCCGTCTCTGGTACGTCTTCAAGCATGCGTAGCTGTAAGAGTGCATTCCAAAAACGCTCTGTGTACTGTGGAATAGGCTCACGATCGCGCTGTTGGAGTAAATCCCATTGCTTGATAGCCTTCTCATGAAATTGCGGTGGAAGGAAATTTTGCATGAACTTCTTCTTGAAATCTTCCCATGTAGCAGGACATTCTATGCTCTTGCGGACTACAGTCCACCAAAGTGATGCTCTATCTATCAGATGATTAGTAACACACTTGATTTTATCTTTCTCAGGATAAGTTTCCTCATGGAAATAGTCATCAAACTGGCTAATGAATGATAAAACAGTCTTTCCTTCTCTTATGCCATTGAAAGTGCGAAACTTGAAACTTTGTTTACTTATCTTAGATTCCTTGCGAATGGTTTGTGCTTCAAGAGTGGCGTCGATGGTACGGCGAATCAAATCTTCAGCTTGAGGTTCTTCTTTATTAGTGGACGCTCCTTGTAGCTTTGTCAATTGCGCTTGCAAGGCTTGCCTAGCTCTTCGCTCTTCTTCCAATTGAAGCATGATAAGATCCAGCTTTTGTTCCATGGTAGGCTCGGGTAGGTCGTCTTCAGCCATAGGATCATCTATATGTGGGGTAGTCATCCTGTAAAACTCAACAAACCTTTCTCACTCAAAATCAGTTAGCGGGATGAGCGTAGCTCAAATTTGGGGTTACAAGGCTATGTATTTTTGGGTATTTTCTTCTTCAATTTTCAGAAATTCTGAAATATTTCTGTCTCCGTTTGCTGAAAGTACTTCAACGAACTTGTAGATAGGTAGAACAGCTTGCTACGAACAACTTTCCAGTTCAGAGTTTTTGCAAACGAACAAGTCTTCTATGAGTTTTAAGCACTAGTCAGTTCTGATTTAGTTTGACTTGCAGAGTTACAGACTTAGCAGACTTGCAGGGTTGTTGACTCGCTGAACTTAGGCCGACTTGCAGAACTTGCAGGACTTGATTCCAAGTGACTTACTGAACTTGACTTCTGGAGTGCGAGACCCGGAGTTTACAGACTTGTTTGCCTTAACTGACTTGCAGAGCTTGAAGTGTCTTAAGCTTAATGAATTAAGCTTAAGCTTAATAAGCTTAATTGCTTAAGCTTACTAAGGAGGAAGTAACGACTGGAAATCGGCGTGATCCGTGGAGGACGAGAGGAGGTGTTTGATGACGTCGCGGATTTCTCGGACGTCCTCAGATACCTCGTGGAGAAGTTTCGTGGAGTTTCCCCCAATTTCTTAAGCTTTTAACTTCAAGACTAAGCTTTTTGAAGCAAAAGTTATGGCTTCTTACTGTATTATCCACGATTTTAGTGAAGAAGATGATTGCGTGGTCCTCCGCCGACAGAGCCTGGTCCTTCGCGATCTGACAGTGGAAATAGGGGTTCTTGATCGCTAGAAGTCTGCCTGTATCAACAGTTCGCGACGAGATTGACTGTAGAGGCCGTTTGTTCCTGGAGCTCCACCTTCGCCCGAGATTGGTAGCGATTGGAAGCCCTTGATCTCTGCTCCGCTCTGATACCACTGGTGCGCAGATCGGACGCAGATAGCTCACGTGGTGAATCTCGGAAGGTCCCCAAGAACAAAGTACTCTACTTTTTAGCACAAAAACCCATGTAAAAGCAAGCACGACATGAGACAAGAGACAAATTGGGTTCAATCTCCCCCATGCCTTGTGTGAGCGCTTCACAAAGCATGTATTTAATGTATATTTCCAATCTTTATGCTCAAAAATAGCCCAATTACAAAAATATGACAAGCTTTTAGCTTTTGAGTTTACTTTCTACCAAAAATAAGAAAATAAAGCTAATGGACGATGCCCATAGAGTCTGGCACGCCCAATCTCAATGTCCAAATAGAAATAACATATCCAGGCGCATAAGCGCATACAAAATAATAATAAATAATCGATGTCTCTATAGACATAACAAAATATAGGCGTGGCGCCTATCAAAATATAGTCCAAAGGTCGAAAACCCGCTAGACTCCAATGCTTTCCTCCGCCACTGCTGCTATCTCTACACATCAACTGAAGCATTCACAATCGTTAGTAAAATAACACAATTAAACCGACAAAAGTGAATACCTAGCAGTCTTCAGCTACATAAATAAATCAACTGGTTAGAAATAAATCCTAACCTTAATTTATTACGAGTGCGCACTCTAAACTCATAAACGTTTATTAATTTAATATGCATTTTGCGGAATCACCCGCTATGGAATCACCCATGTACACACTAAATTAATGAAACACCTGAAAAGGACAGGCGTCCCCATCAACTTCTCGCACAAAGAATCCTCTTTGCGTATGAGCCCCGGTCATCTAAGTTTACGGAATCCACCGTAAAACCTCACGGAATCCACCGTGGAATATGCCTCCTGGCATCAACTAGAGAGCAAAGTAAAATGCAAAAGCCACTAAATAAATATATACTTACAAAATAGTATAAATTTATGAAACCAAAGTAATGAAGATAATTGTGTCATTGATTAACATAAATAAAACATCTAAACTAAGGACAATGCAAATAAAATTATTAGCTATGGAATTTAATTATTTAAATAAATTTTCAAAAAATCTAATCATTATCACTACAACAAAAAGGCCTCTTAGACGCACTTTTAGACACGATTTTTAAATTGAGAGAAAATCTTACGGGCGCGTCTATCCGCTTGTCTATTTGTGCGTCTACAAACTCGTATCTATAGTCGCATGTATGAATAAATTTACACGCAGAAATAGACGCGCAATAGACACACATATACACATGTGAATATAAGTGCATAAAAAAGCCAAAATTTTTATTTATTTAATTTCTTTTGTGCGTCTACCAGCGCTCTACATGGAAAATTAGACGGGCATATAGACACGCCCATAGACGCACTTTTACAAGCGCCCATAGAAGCGAACGCAAAACAAAAAATATCCTTTAAAAAAAGATATTTAATTTTTTTAAAAAATTTAGAATTATGTAGTGTGTGTATGAGCGTGTGTACTCTGCATTTTAGACGCGCTTATGAACGCGCGTTTTCTGCAATTTAGACGCGCAGATAGACGCGCAAAACAGAACTGGAAAAAAAAACCAGAGAGCATGTGGTTGCTTCCCCCTACTATACATCAAATTGTGCATTTGGAAAAAACACAATAGATCTGAAAGCACGAGTATTGAAAACAAAAATCCATGTATTCGCTCTCTGGTTTTTTTTCCCCCTCCCATACATTACATTGTGCATTTGGGAAAAACACAATGGATCTGAAAGCATGAGAATTGAAAACAAAAATCCATGTATTCATTATAGATAAAACACATTTACATGGGGAGTTTAAGTACTTGCGATCAAAAGCGTGGCCGCAAGCAGTAGGCTCAAAGATGGATAATAGATATACAAGAAAACAAGGCCATAGAGGAGGTATGGTGCTCCTTTATGAATTTGAAGAAGAAACATCTTCGCTAGCACCACCATGGCTACTAGCGTCGCTATCCCCCTCCTCACTATGCTCTACATCGGGGTTCGCCTACACACACAAAAGATCAAGGTTTCTTACGTACAATTGCAAAGAAAAAGTTATAATTAGCTATACTTTCAATAGGAAAGAAAGAAAAACATACCTCCTCTGGTTGTCGAATCCTCATAGCCCGATTGTATTGCTCCTTAGTGATGAGACCCTCCTCATAGAAGTGAAGCCATGTGGCTACGCGGTTATGGCCTCGATGGTAATCTACCTCTCTAGGAGTAGGTATCCTACCAACGATAGTAGTTTGGAAAACAATTATGATATATACAAACAATTATGAGACACAATGTATTAGAACAAATTATATAAAGAATTGAAAGAAATATAAAATTAAAAAATTAGAAATCAAAATATACTTACAAACTTTGCCTCCCACGACTCTCTGCCGCTCGATCCCATGGTTTCCATTTGGATATGTCGCGCCTTTGCGTGCTGGCGACTCTTCACTTTCTCTGTTGCTTTCTTCTTGGCTTTCTTCCACTCTATGCGGTGGCACATAGGTGGTTGGCTATAGGCTCCATGCCCCTCCTCCTGTTTCCGCAGTGACTCCCTGGCGTGTGTCATGAGGTGGGATCTTTTATTGTGAAGCAAATCCCTCACTTTTGTGCATCCCCAATAATCCAAGAATCACTGACCCTCAAGATTTGGGTACCTCCTATGGACTGCCCTCAACACCTCCTGCCACAAGCCGCTTTTCTGATTCTTGAAGTAAATGAAACAATCTTTATACATCACATGCACGACGCTCCTCATGTACGCCATTACATCCCTTCCTTCATCATCATGGAAGATGCCACCAGTATCTGTAACTCTATAGTACGTACATACAGGCTCCTCTACGTGATCTTCAGGTGAGGGTGATCGCTCGCCACCTCCTAGGCAATCCCCACACAAGCCTCGTTCTCCCCCTCAACTCTCCCTCCTCCCTCTCTGTCGACTACCCTCTGCCTCGGTGGATGCATGTGCTTCTGCAAAAGCACGTGCGTCGGCTGACGCTTGTGCTTCACCCCCGATGTATGTACAGGTGCTGCACGTGGAGTACCTGCAATTGAAGTTTGGACATTTGGTGTTTGGGAAGCAGTGCCAAGAAAAGACGTCAGGGGCGTTCTAGACATGACACTGAACACCTCGTCTGCTGTGGGAGAGCGGCCAAGGTGTCTGGTCATCTCTCCCATGAATTCTTTCCTACTAGGAAAACCTCCAAAAAATGCATTGATCCCTCTGCCGAACAAGCCCAATGTATCATTCATGTGATCCAAATCTAGGTCATTGCTAGATGAACCAGGATGCGACATTTGCAAAAAAAACACAAGAAAAAGACAATTTCATATAATTCCATTTAAAAAAATTATTTTTTATCAGAGCTAGCTGGCGCGTATACAATCGCATCTAAAATGCAGGATAGACGAGCTCTCAGACGCATCCCTGAAGTCAACCCTCTAGTCAGGGCGCATGTATATCCACATCTGAGATGCAGCATAGATGCGCTATTAGATGTGACTCTAGAGTCAATGCTTCTGGGCGCGCATATATCCTCGCGTGTGGAATGTAGAATACACATGTCTGGAGACGCGACTCTGAAGTCAAAGCTTCTGGGCAAGGCGCGTGTATTCCCGCATCTCACATGCAAGATACACGCGCCTGGAGACCGCGACTCTGAAGCCAAAGCTTCTTTTGTGCAGAGCCATGTATTCTTGCGTCTCAGACGCAGAATACACGCACTATGAGACGCGGCTGCAAATGCAATGACAGCAAACATAGCTTTGCATCCATCCCTGCGTCTGTACTGAAATGTAGACGCGCTGGCAAACGTGCTCAGTTAGCTGATTTCAGTCCGACGACCGCTATTCATGATTTATTTGTGCTATACAAAATGCAATCATAGATCCTAATACACAGAGAGAGAGAGAGAGAGAGAGAGAGAGAGAGAGAGAGAGGACTCACCTTAGGTGTTTGGTGTGGCGGGTGGTGGTGCTTCTTCCTTCTTCTTCTTCCTCTCCTTGGTGAGTTACTCTCCCTTGATGAATGCTTACTTCTTGTTGTCTCCTCCCTTTGTTTCTTCTTCCTTTTGTTCTCCTCTCTCTTGTTCTCTCTTTCTTCCTCTCCTTGGCTTTCCTTTTTTCCCTCTTGTCTCTTTGAAGTGAAAGAAGAGATGAGTCATAAGGAGGTAAGGCATGAAAAGACTGCATGTTGGCTAAACTCGAGCTTCAGAACGCGCAAAAAACGCAGGAAAGGAAAGGCACAGTTTGAAAAGAAATGATTCAAGTATCTTTTGAATTTTGACGTTTGCGTCTATTTTCGCGTGTATATGTGCGTCTAAGTTTACGTAAACGCGCGTATAGACGCGAAGTTAGACGCGCAAATAGACGCAGATTTAGACGCATAGGTAAACGTAGATATAGACGCGCATTTAGCTTTTATCATGAATTTTTATTTTTAAGATAAGTTTTGATAGTAAGTTCTTATCATAAGTTTTTACGTACTTATGATAAGTTTTGTGTATTTAAAATTGAGATCTTAGAATAATTAATACGCCATCTTGAAGTTTTTATGTAAACATATGAATAACAAATTTGATGTTGTCATGAATTAGGTTTAATCATGTCGTCGTCATCACCTAGTGTGGTGCATGCTGATGAGTCAACGAGCACATCCTCAAGTGAGGATGAAACATTACGTCTTCATAATCGAGATGCATGGCTACAATGAAAAATTAAATGCATGTGTGATCGTTGTCGAGGGTGTATTTTTCAAGCACGTCGAGTTGCAATGTCACACCTCAGCATGTATGGAGAATGAGACCGAGAAAAATTGCCGGTATTCATTGTTTTTTTTAAACACTAAGATTGCTAGTCTATGTTACTCAATATATATCAATGTACATGAAACTCCCTTTTGTGGTTGAGCAGGATGCGGTGCCACATCCTCATATGCTCCTTCCTGGCCATCAAGAGGCTGCAAAACGTCGATGCGAGGAGGTAGAGTCTTCAAGAAGAGTGGAGACTGACGACCATGATAGTAGCCCTCATGAAATGCCCAATCAAGCTGTAGAGGATGAGATTTTGGGCAACATGGTACACCATCTATTTTCGCAACCGGTTCAGGGAGAAGGTCAGATGATCCACTATACATAGCGTCATCTACTCCGTTGTATGAAGGTTATACGTACTCTGTTCTTCGTGCGTCCCTCGAGATACTTAACTTGCAAATAATTTATGGATGGAGTAATGTCAGTTTGAACGCGTTATTGAAGTAGGTATCAATTCAGTTTGGCTTATGAATCATAATATTAATTGTTCTATTTTGAAATCAGACACAAATATATGTTGGTGGTTTTTTAACTCACTTTTAAAAATATATGTAGGTTATTATCACAAATGCTTCCAAAAGGAAACAAACTGCCAACTAAGAGAGAGTAAGCAAGACATTACTTGACATCTCTGGGAGGCCTTGATTATGTCAAGATCCATGCATGTGTCAATGATTGTGTCTTATTTCGTGGGATTCATGAGTTCCCACGAGAGTGTTGTGTTTGTGGCGAATCAAGATATGAAGTGGAGATGAAGTCAATGGATGTGCCTCGTAAGGTTTTGCGATATTTTTCGATTGTTCCATATATTCAACTTATGTTCAAGTGTAAGTCTATTGGAAAGCTCATGTCATGGCATGCTAGTCATCGTTCAAGTGATGGAAAATGGAGGATCCTTGCAGACACACCGGCATGGCAACATATAGATAATTTGTGGCCCATTTTCAAAGAAGAGCCAAGAAATTTGAGATTTGGTTTAGGTATGGATGGAATCAATCCATTTGGCATCAAAAGCACATCATACAGTGTATGGCCAATGGTATTGGTGAACTATAATATTCCTCCATCCATGGCAATTAAAAAGGGACATGTAATGTTGTCCCTTTTGATTCCTGGAAAGCACAAGGTAAAAAACATGGACATTTACTTAGAGCCTTTGATTGAAGGGTTAGAAATGTTATGGGAAGGTATTGAGGTGCAAGATACAAGTGCATCTGCATCCTCTAGATATTTCACATTGAAGGCCATGTTGTTGTGGACCATGCATGACTTTCCAGGATACGGAGAGTGTTCAGGTACATGTATATAACTCTATATTTGAAATTCAAGACTTGAATCAATTGCATTTTATTAATTCACTTGTTTGTTAAAGTTTAACTACATCAGGATATCATGCATGTCCTATTTGCAGTCCCTCTCTAGTTTCCTCTAGGCTGGCACGTTTAAAGAAGGTTATCTACGACAATCATCATCGATTTCTTCCTATTGACCATCCCAAATATGTTCTGCCTACTAATGGAATGACTCCACAATCTCTAACCATTCGAGATTAGAAGGAGAGATGGATTAATGCTGACAGCCACCCTCCACTCGGCATGAGTCGGTAAGAAGTGCATTTCTCTCGATTGACAGCCACCCTCCACTCGGCATGGGTCGGTAAGAAGTACATTTCTCTCTATTGACTTTAAAGTATTTAGCATGATGAATTGTTTACATAATATATTGTTTGTTTGTCAGGTTCTCTATATTTTTTCGTCGTTCGTATTGGACTGAACTTAAGATCTGCACATATTCAAAAATGTTGTATCTACATTATGGGATCACTTGATAGGGACTCGTGATTCAGTCAATGTAAGGGAAGATTTACGTAACATTGGTCACATGAGACGAGCCTGGCCATGCATTGGACCCGGAGGAAAGATTGAGCTACCCCATGCACCTTGGATGTTGTCAAAGAACGAGGAAAAAATAGTGAAGGAACAAATATGTAGCTTTTAAACACCCAAAGGATGTATGAGATGTCTCAAGGGAGCCTTCATAAAGAAAAAGAAAAGAGGTGTGGAGCAACTATCTGGTTTGAAGTCCCACGATTGGCATAAAATGATTCAAGTAAGGGTATCTCTAACCATGAATATAGTAATTAGTGGAGTAACTATGTGTAAAATTTGGGGTATGATGACTTTTTCCTCAACTAATCATTTGATCTATGAATATTGTTTACATTCAATTCGTACTTCCTACTAGCATATCCCATTGTGTATCCAAAGATGTATGTGATATCATTTACAAGATGGGAGAGCTTGTGAGGTGTGTATACATTGTATTTTTTCATTATATATCTTTGAATTTCTACACAAAAATAAACAATTGTCAAATACATCCTGACAAATACATGAGCTTGAAGGAAATTGATCCAAACACATTGCAAGATGCTCGCGTATTATCTGTTGAGGCGGTTTGTTTGGTGGAGGAAATTTTTCATCAATCCATTTTGACTACTCAATTACATTAACTCGTACATTTGATTGATGAGATCACACTTTGTGGGGCAGTTCGTGCAAGGTAGATGTTTTGTCTTGAGCGCTTCATGAAAATCTTGAAAGATTTTGTGAGGCAAAAAGCACAGCCTGAGGGAAGCATGGCTGAGGGTTGGCTAGTGCAATCATCCCTTGTCTATATCTCTGAATATCTTGTTGAAGTGGACACCTCTCAACCACGACTATGGAAAGATGATGAAGACTTGAGGATGACCTCTATAATACCTCAAGGAAAAGGAATGAGTAAAGTGCTAACAAAAGAAGAACTTCGTAAGTTAAATAGTTTTTGTGTGCTCAATAGTGATGTAATGAGCAAATGGGTGACACTATATAATGAAGCAAGGGCAAGAAAAATAAGCGAAAGACAAGCATTTCGCACCAGATATGGACGTAATGTCTCATTTTCAGATCATCTAAATATGCTCCCACGTCATATTGATATAGATTGGTTACATGAGGAAATGGAGAGAATGGAAAAAGAGGAGGAAATTAATATATCTCAAGAAGAGTGGGAATACGCATGAGATTGCTTATCAAAGGTGAGACATACTATCAATTAATTTGTTTCTATAAGTTATATTTTATATAAAAAATTGACATGTTTGATCTTAATCTTTTACTACTAGTGCACATTATTCAATGCTATTTGGTGTGAGGATAAATATATTCGAACTCAACGTATAGATGAAAAGAGAAATACCCAAGATTGTGGTGTCCTTGCTCACTTCGAGGATGCCAATGGTACCATGGAAGGTTATTGTGGCTTGATCCAAGATATTCTAAAGCTTGACTTCATCTGATTCTTTATATATGTACTGGATGTGAAGTGGTTTAAAGAAGTGGTAACAAATGGTGAGCATTGCACAATCAGACGTCATCCAAGTGGTTTTGTAATCATTGACTCTACAAAATTTCACCAAAACAAGAATGACACATTAGTACTACCTCAACAATGTGAGCAGGTATATATGCAAAAGCTAAATTTTTTATATGTATACATGTGATAGATATACACAATATAATAAGTATTTAAGTTTCTTGCTTTTGTTTTTCAAATACAGGTTGTATATCATCCAATGGTAAACAATAACCGATGGTGGTATGTCATCCCTATATCTAATCGTTCAAAACCAATATATGGTAATATTACCGACATAGGGATAGCAGATGACAATCCAACAATTAATGATGATGTACATGATGACACCATAATGGATGATATGCGTGATATAGTACAAGATGAACATCGCGAGGATGTTCAAGGAAACGCAGAAGAGGACAATAATGTGATTGATGATGTTGATGAAGTTATTGAGCAATATAGCAACACATCTGATAGTGGGATAGACTTATTTGTTTCGTTACCTCTTGGTAACATAGACCTAGAAGTAGATATTTTAGCAAGGGCTGATCTCATTGAAGATGAGATGGATCATTCACTGTAACTTAATTTGCTTAATGATTCAATGCGTATTCTTAATTCTATGGAAAATATCATGCGCACACGTGCATACTCAAGAATCAATAGTCAAGTTTAAAGCTAAATTGAATTTTTCATAATAAAAAGGAAGTATTTTTTATCATCTTCAAGTAGAGAAATTACGAGATACATGCAATGCTTGCTACTAATTGTATAATAAGGTTTCTGTTGCTTGTCGCTAATTACTTATATCAGGCTTGTCAATTGGAGGAACTGCCATACATTAGAGAGCAATGCAAAATAATTATTAACTTTGGTTTTTTAATTATATTAAGTCCAATTTCAGGTGGTTAAATAATTACACGTTTGAAGACACGCCTATATTCACGTCTATTTGCACAGATATATAGACGCAAAATTCGCGTCTATTTTCATGCTCTTTTACATGCACATATAGACGCAATGATAGATGCGCCCGACTTTGCGCGTCTAACATGCGTGTCTATGCCTCATTTTTGTTGTGGTGTATGTTATGCGATAACTATTAAAATTTGATCAAATATATAACAAGGGTGCACTATTGTGCACAAGAGCATTGCCCTTCTTCTTGTTCTTCTTCTTCTTTTGCTTGAAAGTGTTTGAAAAGTAGCTTGATTTTTCTTGCTTGTTTGCACATCCTTGCCTTGATTCAAGAGAACCCTAGCATACTATCCTTTAGTCAATAAGCTTTCTTGTGTTAACTAATTGCTTTGTTCTAACAACTTACATAAGGGAACACAATCACAACCAAAAACCCACAAATTTACTCTTTTCCCGCAATGTTGAATGGCTCTACGATGCCCAATATTGGCACAATAAAATCAAGGTCAAGACTTCTTTCAATAGAATCTCCATGTCAATAATGAAAGTACAAAAAAAGATGCATGCATAAATCACAGGACTAAAAAGGAAGAGAATGTGTGCTCTACAAATCCAAGGTTGAGCTATAGATCCTCACCATCCGAAAGCTCGTGTCTCGATGCAAATAAGCATCAAATGGAGTCTACAAAATAAACAACTACACATCAGTCCACCACACGTAATATATTTTAATAAAAATAGTAGCTACGGACAAGAAATATGAGTGACTTACTGGGCTACCGTGTGCATACAGTCTATCGATCAATGTAGTGAGGCCGTGTCTCTTTGGATATCGAGTCTCCAGGCCGATGGGATCACGGTTTGTAATGGAGTGCTGCAAAGAAAACATAATACAACTATTAGAAACATGATTGTCAATACAAGTGATATTGCAAATAAGAAAGCGAGAAGAACAAAAAAAAAAACTTATAAAGTCCTTTAGATAAGTCCTGTGGCCACCACTCCCAAGATGATGGACCACCCTTGCTTCCAATTGTGCTCTCATTACCTCCTGCTACTATCATCAATGTCCTAGAGAATTTGTAGCCTCCTCCCCGAGTCTTTGCTAGTCATCAGTGTCTAGCCACTCGGACTTTGAGGTGCTACTCTTGAGTGCCTTACGTGCATCCACAGATCCTCTGTGTGACATATACGCACGCATGCGGTCCATCATCCACCCAGTGGAAAACCTCTCTACCGTGGTGGGTATCGGAAACTCCTCGTGTAAGGATGCCTCTATGTAGTCCTTGCTCCCCTCAAGTATGTTCTTCCAATGGTCCAAGATGTTGTGCCAAAAAGCTTGTTGGCACAACTCTCTCATACGAGACATCACCCTCCTTCCCTCATCATTCATGATCATGGCTCCTATCCTGTTATCTACAAGGTATCCATACCCTTTGGGGTATGTCTAAGGTGTGTCCTCTCCCACCTATAACTGCACTTATAGGCATAACCAAGAGACCATGTACATCTGGTGTACCCTTGGGGGTGCTATCTCTCGGAGTAGCACCCACAACGATGCTACCTACGAACGACTGAGAAAAAGCTGGAGTCATTGGAGTAGATGTCCCACAGGTATGACAAATCCTAGAGGTGACACGCCTCCACCAAAATGATGAGATGGAGACACTACATTGGTACCTCCACAACAATCACTTGAGTCACCCTCTCTTGAACCTGCTCGATAGCGAGGAGTAGCACATGTATCTTGAGTCAACTGTGGGCTCACAATATCCACATCTCTGCAGCACCCCCCAAAACCACTCCCTCTGTCCGGGCCCAGTCTAGAGCATCAACCTCATCTACTAGAAACTGAAGCATCAGAGCATGCCGAAGTAGATCTAACGGAATGGCCTGATGGTGTCCAAGATAGCTCTTGGTTTGCTATATCTCTAAATTGGGCCATTTGATCTAGAGACATACATGTTTCCTGCAACTCCTCGTCGCTCATCCCTCGACTCATCCTGCTCTCCAAATATCATCAAAGGTCACCTGCACAGACAAAAAGTAATGTTAGCATAATCAATATACAGATTCAAGCAAAGCACGATAATATAACTCTGAAAAAAATGATGTTACTTAAAATGCATAGTCTAGAGTACCCTTATAAGTAATTCATCAACAAATTGAGTAGGCGGATGCTGCAAGTATGATGTAGCCTATGGTCCCATGTGAATCTTCTAGCACAACTTCGCATACACTAGAAGATCGATAGACAGGTCACCACAAAAGAATGAGTCCACCTCCTCCTCAAAAAATTCCTAGCCTCCTGTCTTTCCATCATCGTTACCCAATTTTTCCTCCTCTATATGCTCCAAGCCATCTTCGACCTCCACCCGTTGCAATATCGACCCCTCCACCTGCATACTCTCCTCATCTACGCTAGGAACATTGCTTTCATCATACACTCTCGCACTCCAAGAAGATGAAGGCACAACATACCACCATTGAGATTGTCAGGGGTTTGGATAGAAAATGCACCAAGAGGTGAGTTTGTATCGTGAGGATGTTGGTGGATGAGTACTTCTCAAAGAGACTGACCGTCTCAACTACTCCCCGCCTTGTGGATTTAATAAAGGATGTCTTGATCTCCTTCTATGAGATCCATTGCAATAAATTTGACAACCTGTAAAATCTCTTGTGTATTTTTAGAGTGAGGTATCCTACGATCGTGATCAGTAGTACAAAACTGCCACAAATGAAGGTACATTATAAACACCAACTAGACACTAAGTACCAAAATACATAGGCCACTTATAATAGAGGCCAGAAGATATCTGACATATCTTATGCCAATCATGGGATTTTAGTCCTAATAGTTGGTCGTCTTTAGAAAAAGCGGATCTGAGAGAATGCATCATATCGGTCAAGGTGTGGATAGACTTGATAATTTACTTCTTAATGCACTTTTCTTTAGTGGACAGAATCCAAGGAGCACGAGGTAGTTGCAAGTGACCATCAGTGCTCGACTATGGCCAAAGTGCCTCCATCTTGCCTACTTCCTTCAAATCCATTCATGCCCATGTAGTGTCTCTCTTTCCTGTGATATGGTCCCATAGTAAGCTGCCCACATTCTTGAAAATATGCGTGGGATCCAACAAGTGGTTGATCTGTAAGTGAATCCAATATGACAACTCATAGAAAACTGAGAACCGTCACATTCCATTTGGATGTGACTCTGTGTGGACCATTTTCAACTCATACCAGCTTTGGGCATTTATTCATGTTGGAGGTCGTCTAAGAAAACCTTCCCTGAGTTCATGACTCTTTGGCAAGAAAGTGGTGTGTCCTTGATATACCAACTTCTTCATGGTTTGTGACCTTTGAGAGTCTAACTGTGGCCCACACAATGAATATGCATGATAACCTAAGGTAACCAGGCATGTCCCGACACCCCTATTTAGTGAACACAAACTTGAACGAGCTATGTTAGATATTCCCAATGAGAACAAAAGCCTACTTACTTGAGCACTCCCCAAATCTTGGAAAGTCATGCATGGTCCACATGAGAATGGCTCGTATATTGGTGAACCCTTGACCATTGCGCTTGCTCATATCTTCCATGGCGACCCCTCCTCCCACAAAATTTTAAGCTCGTTGACTAATGGATAGAGATAGACATCCATATTCTTGGTTTCGTAGTAGCTAGGAATGAGCAAGCTAAGGATCAAGTGTCCTTTCTTCATAGAGATCCATGGCAGGATGTTGTAGTTAACAAGGACTATAGGCCACACACTATAAGAAGTTGAGTAGAGACCAAATGGATTCACACTATCCATAGCAAGACCAAGCCGAAGATTCCTTGGCTCTCTTGCAAAGCTTGGAAAGGTAGAGTCAATGTGGCTCCATGCGCATGAATCTATTGATATTCATTGGACTCCATCTGTAGATCTATTCTACGCATGCCACGTTGTCAAGATCACCATGCCTAATGTACAAAACATGTGATATATACGGGGGATAAGTGGAAAGTGTCTAAGAACTTTCTAAGGGATCGTTTGCCCTTACAAGTCATGTCGATGCCTATGAGCACCACACTTTGGACATGTCTCCATTGTTAGATATGCTCAATGCCCCACCCTCATAAGGTGCCACCAATGATCCATGGTGCTCAAAGTTGTAAGTCCCCATTATGAGGAGAAGCCATATGTGAGCCCGGACATTGGTTGAGTCCTGACTTGTATGTCAAATGAGGTCTATGTGACCGGATGGCAAAAAGGTGACCGTTGTGGGTCTAATCTTTGGGTTAGACAGAGTAGTTAAGCTGGTAGCAACTCAAGGCACATTGCATCAAGTTGCGGGGTAAGAGAGTTATCACGGGCCCTAGCCAATGGTAAAGAGAATATTCCCTAGAATATTCACTGGCCAACTAGTGGAGATGCATATGGAAGGTCAACAGACACATGGGCATATGGAAGGTCAATAGACATAGGTGCATATGGAAGGTCATCCATCATGACCCCCTTCACAAGCTATAAAAGCTAAACCCCTTCACAGCCATCAATTATCCATCTTTCACCTAGTTAGAGTTGCTCTTCACCTATCTTCTGTATAGATCGCCATCTAAGCTTCACAGTGGAAGCGCACGGGTGGACAGAGCCATCTTTGTATTAGATGTTTGGAGATAAAGAAAAATTTTTATTCTCCTCTTATATGTTGTGTACTCTCTATCTCTTTCTTAGATTCAGTTCGTTGCGCTCTGTAATTTTTACATCCATAGTCATGTATCCTCCTCTCGAAACAATGCACAATCGTTGATACATGCATGGATGTTATTGTAGTCCATGCCAAGCTTTTGTAAAACATGTCGCGCATCATTACGAGACTCAGTCATGGTATTTCCAAGTGGTAATATATGATACTTTGGCAACCTGAAAAAAAATCATAAAACACCTTGAAAAAGCAAAATTGTTTTTTATAATGGTGTCGAAAAAAAATCAACGGAGTGTACTTAGAATATACATGAACAACTTGGTCACACTCGCATCGCTCCACCCGTATTTTGCTTGCACACTTCTTAGGAGTGCAAGTAGCATCTTTAGGCAAGATAATTGACACCCATCATATAATGGTATGGATGCTTCCTCTCTTAGCAGATTAGATGTCTCAATATCCATGGGCATCAATGCATCGATCATTGCCTCCATCTTAGGCTCCAAGATTGGAGGAAGGTCTGAAAGGCTGCATGTCTCCTATAGTATTGATGGTATTGATTGAGTTATGCCTTCGAAGTAGTGGATTGTCTCAAGCACTCAACCCATCGCATGCACACAAGCTCTTCTAATTGGCTGCAATAGGTACATTCCTCCTTTGGGATGAGGCGTCATCGCCCTGTATGAATTTTATGGCCATGTTTAATGTTTTTGTATATGATATTCAATTAGTTTGTGAATGTAAGGCATGATTGATACATGCTTTTCTTACCATTTTCTCAAAGTTTGAGATTGCCTAATCAATGATTTCCAATTGGAACTAATCGAAATATCATACACATGATCTATAGACAAGCAATGCTTTTGTCTGATTGTTAGCTTGCATTTAGAGCAAGGACACGCGACACGCTGATTAAGATACATCTAACTAGTTTAATATATATTATAAAGATTCCATATAAATCTTCTTACATTTTAACATAAATTTTTAGGAGCTATTGAGCTTACACAAGTATAAGGCAAAGAGTCATCTTTTATTTGAGTTTTTCCAATGGCTAAGAGACATTACATCATGATAAGAATCCTATTATAAAGATTTACCCGTGGAAATTACATACATTGATAGTACGGTTAATCCTAGATTCCTTCAAAATAAACATTAAATAAATTTTAGATTTTCCATTCACTATATCTACTTAAGGTTGGTTCTAATATAGAGAAGATGATTGGCATTGATAAACCAATACATGCCATTCCATATCCAACACCTTTCATAATGAAGAAAGATCATAAAGTCAATCTAAGGTGTGCATAAATTGATCCCTTTTCATCCAAATTCTAGAGAGTGCATGGCCTTGTAAATCTAGAGACTATAGTCATATCTAGGTGCATATCTATATTTGTAACATGTTTATCCACCGAATCCTAATGGCACAAATTTATCAAGAGGTAATCAATGTAACTTTGGCTCAAAACTCCCTTGTAATAATCAAACTGCATTACCTCAAACTACTTTAGTCTACCTCATAGGGAAAGTTCCACCTCAACCCCACAAGGATCAACCTAAAGCAAGCCTAAATCATGACTATAGTCTCCTACCATGGTTATCTAACATTAGCTTAAGATAACTACTTTGCTATCATCTCTCAAACTTAAGTAGGACATTGCATTGGTTTAAAGAGAGTGAGAAATGTGGGGGAGCAATATGCATCAACCAATTTATTAATAAGGTATAGTCTCAACTCAAGCCCCCTAAAATAACATTGATTTAGATTTAGAATGACACACTAGGATAGTTGTCATTCGATCATTCCTAACTTGACCTAATCTAGAATTTCAAAAATTTAATGGAATTCTCTTGGCTAACCAAGACCACTTTGCTGTATAAAAAATCTTTGGGCAATTTAAAAACTCCCTTCCCTCGAAGAGTAGCTTTATTTTTCTAACTAACACAATTTATCCACATCTCTCTACACTCTTCGTTTCATGTTCTCTTCCCATTCTCTTTCTTTCTCTCTCTCTCTTTTTCTTTGTTGCCCTCTCTTTGTTTCTCTCTGCCTCCTCGTGTTTTCTTACTCATTCTCCTTTCTCCCTTCCTTTCTCTCTCTCTTTCTCTCTTTCTTTGTTATCTTTCATGTTTATTCTCTCTCTCTCTCTCTCTCTCTCTCTCTTCCTTTTCCTTACTTTTTATCCCTCTCTCGTTTCCTCTCTTTCTCCCTCAATGCACCTCATTCTCAAGAAAAACAAACAAAAGAAAAGAACAAAGAAAAAGAACAAACCAAGAGGAGGCAATGTACTTATTGCAAATGCCCAAGGATGGATTCTTCGTCTCCTCTTTGCGAGGACCCCTCTTCTTCCTTCATGCACTTTCCCCTCTTTGCGAACGGTGGTGGTGGCAGTGAGAAGCTCTCCTTCTCTCTCTTCCTCTCCCTCTCCCTCTCCCTCTCCCTCTCTCTCCCAAAGCCATGATCTCTTTCGCTCTCTCTCAAACTCTTTGTGGCAAAATGCCATGCTTGGGTTTCGCTTGTTTTTTTTTCTCAGAGTAGCCTCGCTATTTGTGTCACTATCTACGTTGCAAATAGCAACACCGCTAATTTGCATCGGAAACACTTGTCACTATACCCCTATTCCCTTGTAGTGCTTATCATGTAGTGTGAGAAGTAATGGCCTTGATGCGAATGCCCAACACATTGATGTAAATATGTCTAATTAGGTAAGATATTTATTCAATGTATCTATATTTGTACAACATACTTGGCAATATGGTTAGTGAGAAGAATCCTAACTCATCATTAGTGGCATATGTGCTCAACATATAAGTAACGATTAGTGTGCTACTAATCATTTTGATTCTTGAGAGTGTGGGGGTTAAGTGAAATCAAAAGGATTATTTTGCATCCCAACTCTAATTTTGTATATATGCTTGGCACAAAACTTGGCATGAAACTAACCACCCTACCCATGCAAAAAAAAAATCCCTCATGTGGATTCATATAAGAAAATGATTGGTGTTGAAACACTAAGACTAATATGACATAATGGATGCTTGGAACAAAACCAAGCACCCTACTTGTCGAAGTAAAATCCCTCATGTGGATTGTGATAAGCAAAACAGTTGGTGTTGAAATACTAAGACTAATAAGACATAGTGGAATCTAGCATAAACTTGTAGTGCAAGTCTTTAGAAAGTGACAAGGAGTGCCATACATTGAATGCTCCAAGGAGGTCAAAAGATTAACCTTCAATAATATGATATAGATGGCTATAGATTCATGTTATGCCCCCTCCTTCAAAAGAAGGCTTGAGAGCTCATAAATTGAGATCTCATCACCTTCATGTGATGAGATTTTGTTTCTAGCAAGTGTTGGGGGTAAAGGCACCTTTGCCAACACTGCCTTGTAAATTACTTCACACCCAGTGACCGGTAGGTGCCCAACACTATCTCTTTATTCTTTATTCTCTCAATGAATATTGAATAAGGGAAGGTCAGTCACAAATTGTGACCATTGGAGTTCCCACATACGGTGTCTTTCTCTCTTGCTCTCTTGCTCCATCCACCATAGCTCTTGCTTTGCTCTTGCTTCTACTTGTGTGCTTCTAGTTAGGGTTTACCTTTTAGCTAGTGTTAGAGATAACCATTTGAGGAGATTCTTCATTCTTTGCTTTAGGTTGGATTCAAAGCTTCGGCTCAAGGTTTCATGGTAGCCATTGTTTCCTCCTCCCAAGGTAAACATTGAGTTGTTTCTTCTTCTAGCTTATTCCAGCTTACTCTTGACTTCTTGAGGAGCTTCCCAGGGATTAGTTGAGCCTTTTTGAGTGCTTATTAAGCTAACTGTAGGGGAGCTACAGAGATTTACCCCGAGACCTACGGATCGCTTATTGATCAAGCATTTCAAGCCAAGCGGGCATGGCTACCTCTCACATAGCCGACACGCAATGCCTACCTTGTGGGTGTAGTGAGCTTACCTTGATGCTTGATCGAGTTCCCTCCTCTCTCTCACACTCTGGTAGCTCCATGATCCTTGTGGCAAGCTCAAGCAACCTCAATCCCTCTCCGTCAAGCTCCATCCTCCATAGCTGCGCAAAACGAGAGAAGAGAAGAAGGGGAGGAAAGATGAAGAGAGAAGATGGGGAGCTTCTTCTCCACGATCCCTCACTCACACACTCACTCCCTCACACTCCCTCAATCTCTCACTCAAGCACATGAAAGAAGGTGAGAAGCAAGAGAAGAAGAAGAAGAAGCTTTAGCCACACCCAAGAATGGGCTTCTCATTCACTTTTGAACTTTATATACATGCCCTACTTTTTGGGCAGTCATCCCCACTTTTTACATGGCCGGCCATTAGCTTAGGCCCTCTTTCCCACCATTCTAACTTATCCCGTTCCCACTAATGCATACAATTGGCATCGGGAGTGAGCCCGGTGCGGCGCTCTTTTAATAAGGATTCGGGAGCGCCTTCATATTTAATGGCATGCGTTTACTCTTTTCTTTTCTCGAGGCGACACCATCATTCAGATTTTCAGAGTCTGACCTCCCTCGAGGACGCCTTTTTCTTTCTTTGTCCTGTGCCTTCTTGATTGTCTCCTTCTTCCATTTCTCCCGCACTTCTACTCCATTTTTGGTTCCTCTGTGCTGCGGTAAACATTAATCCCTCCTAGCGGAGTGCCAGTCCCATGGCACTAGGATGGGGAGCAGCAGGGTAGTTGGGATTGGTACTAAGTGGAAAAGGCGGGTAGATGACCACTTGTCAAAAAGGCGGTGCTGCGATGAGAGATGGTGGGGTATTGGTTCGTGGTGATTTGGAGAGATTCTAGCTTGCTTTGATCTGCATGAAGGTGCTCGGCCTTGTTGGCACAGTTGGAATTTGTTGTCGACAATGACTACCAAAATCAGGCTCTGTTATCAGTTGAAGAACACAGGTAGCCAATGGCGGCTCGATTGAGTTACGAATAGCCTGCAAGAGAAAGTTGTGCACTCCCTAAGGGGGTATCTGTCTCATGGTGAGGTGTAAGTGCATGTGCAGTGGAACTGGGAGGTGGGTCTAACCTTGGGCAAGACCTTAGTAATGTCTCACACTTGAGGACCTAGTTCGTGCGTTGTTGGAGGTGTAGTGCAGTGCATAGCTTAGGGTGACAGGTTTGAGAGTCCTGCCCTTGATGTGCCCTAAGCGTGGAGTGGGGAGAGGGACTAGGGGTGATCCCTAGGTGCCATGAGCAAAGTGTGTGCTTTTTTTTTTTGGAAGGCGTTTGGCTAATGCCGATCACCGTAAGTTGAAGCACGGGGAAGTCGCAGGCATTGGGATAGGAAGGCACGGCTTTGGAGATATTCTTTAATTGCAGCTCGGGCCTTCAAAGGGGTGGATGACAAAAAAGGGTAGTTACATCTTGTGAATCGGGTGTCATTCATGTTTTCTAAGAGCTCCAAGCAAAAGGAGGGGAGGAGGGATGCCCTCATCATTAATTGAGTCATGGTTCTACTATCGATGCCTAGGTTGATGTTATAAAAGAGGGGGGGAAGGTGAGCTTCTTCAACGGTAGGCTTTTTTTGTAATAGGAATTTGAGTAACCTAAGATAGTTGTAGGTGGTTAGGAAGGCAGGATCGGGACAGGAGGAGAAGTCTGCGAGCAAGCGGGTGATGGATGGAAGAATATCCTGCTGTCTAAAGACTAAGCATTCCTTGGGAGTTTGGGCATTTACATTATAGATTTTAGGGAAGTCAAATCCTCGTGATGAAGGGCACGGTCATAGTCCACTCCATGCCGGTGGGGGTAGGGCATGTGGGAGGGGTCATTTCGCTCCTCAGGGAGTGAGCTGCAGAAGGCTGTCCAGGTGTCAAAATTGGTGTCCCAAATCCTCCGCCACCACTTTGGCTGCGCCTCATAGTCTTGGACGGATTTGGGAATTTGGTTCACCTTGTCCTGCCAGTAGTCTGCAGTCTCAAAAGGCCTCATCTGAAACTCCTGGTCACGCCAGATGACCAATTCCTGTGACCAATCAATGGGGTTGGGGTCCCTTCGTAGTGGTACTCACTTGTCAGAGAATTGTCTTGGCAGTGACCGGGCTCTTTGTTGTGCATCCTCTGCCAGCTCCTGTCTCCTTTCTTGTGGTGCCACAATGCGCTTTGGCATGTGCCTCTTTAGTGTCTTCTGGTGGGAGGTCAGGTAGAGGGAGACTGGACGCTTTCTGTAGTTCTTCGTTGGCCTCTTGGTCCGAATTTGGGCCTTCCTCGGTATCTTGTTCGGCCAGAGCTGGGATTTTTTGCGATGGTGGTGTGGGCGGCTCCTGCTCTTCGAATCCCAGGTCCTTGAGCTCAACAGTGGAGAGGCCGGCACTGCGCAGGTAGCTGAATTGTTGCTCCTTAGTGAGTCCCGTGCTGGCGGGGAGCTCTTATTCCTGAAGACCGTACCTTAGCGCCTGGGTAGTCAGTTCCAGTTTTTTTCTCACCCTCTCCACTAAATCATTGCCCTGTACTTGTGTGACATGGAGCACGGTGCTGAGGAAGGCTTGCCTTTGGGCATGGGTGCATACATTGGCTGCTTCAGCTCTAGATTGCGCAAGCACTCTCTCACACTTTGCCACCGCCAAGAGTTCTGTTAATTGCCTGATTCTGTCAAAGTTATTTGCTTTCCAAGCATTGGCCTTTTCATCCATCTTTTGTCTTTCCTCTTCCATCACACTTGTCAATGTGGTCATCATCTGTTGTTGCTCGTTCGTTAAAGCCCAGAGTTGATGCCACTCCTTGGACTTTCGAGTCAGCTGCGCTTCAACGATTTCCTTCACTTGAGTTGCGATGCTGAATTTATGCTCTACCTCATTAATTCGTTTTGACCTCTCCTGTGACAGCTGCTCATGGCTCTGGATTTTTGCAAGGTGCATTCTCCATTGCATGAAAGCCATGGCCATGAGGGCCTCAATGTCTTCATTGGCCGCTTCCAATGCCCCCTGCAACCTTTGTACCTCCTGTTGTTGTTCTTGCACTTTCGTTGCGAGGGTTGTGGACCAGCCTTGTGCTAGAAATTCTATCTCTTTCTAGCTTGTTTTGCTCCTCGAGGTCATACTGAAGCTTTGACATGGCATCACCCTGCTCCTCGCCCGGTTCGCCTTCTTGAGTTTCCAATAGGCCGTACCCCTCTTGTTTGGCCGTTCTTTGCTCTAGGTCAGCATACTGCTGCACCAACAACTTCAAACTTCGTTACTCGGCCACCAGATTCTGTTCTTCATCCTCCAGCCTCTGTCGTAGGAGGTGGTTCTCATTGTCCTGGGCCTCCTTCTTCTTTGCCTCTAGCTGGTCTTGTAACGCCTTGACCTCCCTTTGTCGGTTAGCCTCTTGCTTTGAAACTTTGAGCTTTAGGGCCACCGAGGTTTCCCTTTCTTTCTCCAGCTCCAGTATGGCCACTTTCTTTTCCTCCTTTGCCGCTTCCAGCTGCGTTAAGAGCTCGACCACGTAGGCATCCTAGTCTGCTCTCGGTGACAAGGCGATGGGGGTTGTGGTGGTAGATGCTTCGAGTTTCTACCGTTTAGGGTCTTTCCTGGATTCAGCATTAGCGGTGGTAGGTCTTTTCATGCCGAGTTCTGGGACAATCTCCGCCACCTTACTAACAAGCATCTGCATCATGCTCATCAATTGGGCCATGTCCAGAGAAGGCACAGGCTGTGGGGCATTTGGGGTGTCTGTGGGCATCGACACAAAGGAGGGAGGTAGGGGATGGTGCAGTGACTTTCCCTTTCCTACGGTCATCGGGGCTGCCCTTGGACTACCACTCATTTCGGCTTTATAGTGAGGACCATAGGGGTGGATTTCTTCTGGTCTGTGAGCTTCTTCAACAAACCTGCGTCGAGTGGCCTTAGCCAACTCGGCCAGTTCCCTCATGCTCAGTTTGTAGGCTTCCTCTTCCGCCCTTCTCTGTCGTTCCTCTTCTGCCCTTTTTGACTCCTCTTTAATTCTTGCGAGTTCTTCCCCTCCTCCTTCTACAGTTGTTCTTCCAACCCACCTGACTCTTCTCGAGCCCCCTTCACCTCGGCTCGCTCCCTTTTTCTTAGTGTCTTTGTCCTCTTTTGGCCCCCGTTGTCCTTCATTTGCGTTTGAGGCCTAGCCTTTTGTGGGGGTGGTACTTCAGGGTCCCCTACATCCTAGCCATCCTTTCACTTGAGACTTCCTCCTCTTGACGTGATGAGTCTTGGTGCTCAATCTACTTTCCTTCCACTCCAGCACCCTTGATGGCCTTGTCAATGATTGCTGTTACGGAGGGCACGTTGGCCAGACTGGCTGATGGCTTCCGCCTAGGGCAGTTAGGGAACAAGTGCATGATCCCACATTCGGCGCACCTAGGGTGTGCCTTGTCCCGATTTGCCTGTTCCATTTCTAGGCAGCGTGATGATATATGGCCTGGATGACCGTAAGTCCAACATGAGATTAGGTCCTAGCTTGGTCCTCCAAAGCCTCTGCCTCTTCCTCTGCCCACCACCATCACTGGCACCGATCAATAGTCCATCAGGACCGGATTGCCCTCCTCGTCATAGGAGATGTATGGGTTTATGTAGCTCTCTTCTTCACTAGGTTCCTCCACAAAATGAACAAGAGCATCACTTGGTGGTTGGGTTACGTAGGGTCCTGGTGGTCAGGGTATGCCTGTTGGGTTCATCTCTAGCCTAGAGATGCCCCCTCTCGTGTCGTTTGGTGCTGGGAGGGCCATTTGAGCTCCCCTGACAAGGAAGTTAGATGGCCTGTTGCCTAGGTACGGAGGGTTGTATTGCTAAGCGTATGGAAACCTCCTAGGCAATCTGCAATGCAACACGTCATGTCCGAACCTACCACAATTTGAATATGGTCTAGATCTAGGATCTTGACACTCGGTTGGGAGATGGTTTTCACCACAGTGTACGCACTGCACGTGGGCTCGCGTAGGCTTCCTTATTTGCTCTTGAAAACGTGCAAACTCCATTCTCACCTCCACCAGGTCCTAGCCTTGGTCGACTCCCTTTCCTTTATCCCGGATGCTAGAGCTCTCTCTCTCACCCAATGTCATTGATCGCTCTAAATCCCTCTCACCTACACCGTCCTGATTGGTGTTCCTCATTCTTCGCTCCCTCACCTGGTCATCTACTCTTATTGCTTCATCAAAAACCCTAGCCAGCACATCTCTGTGTAGTGTGGAGTTACTAGCTAAGGCCTTGTAGAGTTCCTCGCTATGGATTCCATTTATGAACACTGTAGACACAACCTTTTCGTTAGGTCGCTCATTGGCCAGGATCCTCTTGAAGAGGCTATGTACATGTGTGACGTAGTCTCTCACGTCCTCCTTTTCTCTCTGGCTGACATTCATCAAGCGGACAATGAGGTTGTCGGAGTATTGGAGCCCCAAGAGGAACACCAAGGAAAAAAGAATTCTCTTGTAAGAAAATCTATCTTGTAACATCAACAAGCTTGTTTATTATATTTCATATGATCACAATGAAGAAAAGAACACCAGGCACAACAAATCTTCATGCAGCATCATGTAGATCTCCCACGGATTTGATAGAATCAACCATATTCTTCAATATCTTCACAAAATCCACCAATACAACAAAGAAAGCAAAGGAATACACCATCTTTGAATGAAAATACATCACATAGTATTCATCTTCAATATCTTCATAGTCTTCTCTCTCAATCTCTCACATACAATCACTTTGTTTCAGTAGAATTGGCTATCTCTGACTCTCTCTCTCTCTCTCTCCATCAATAATACATCATATCCTCACTACAATCTCTCAAAATCACTCTCAATAATCCTTCTTAGGTCGTGGATACCCCTTTCAAGAGGTATGTATGATATGAAGAGTCACCAGAGCCACTACAGTGTCCTTTCACAGCTCACTACTGTCACTTCACTCTAGTCTTCACTTGAGTCTTTAACAGCTACTTCTTTCAGCTCTTTTGCACTTGTATTCACCTCCTTCCAAGGCTAGAAAACTTTCCCAAGCTACACTCTCATCCAACAGAACACATACAGAAGCATACAGAACAGTCACAGTACAGTACCAGAACACCTACAGTACAGAACAGAACAGAAACAGAAGCTCTACAGAAGACCTACAGAAGGTTACAGAAGGTCATCAAAACCTCATAACTCATACTCAAACCATTCCAAACTCTCAAAAACTATTCAATAAGCTTTCACAATATCTCAACCTTCATCAATCATCAATCCATCCCTCCTTACAGAAGACAATCAGAACAAAACAGAACAAAACAGAAGCTATACAGAAGGTATACAGAACCAATCAGAACCTATCAGAACATCACAAAACCTCATATCTCTACTAATAGACATCATGAACTTCCAAAACACAATCAATATCATCCAAAACACTGTCAAACCACTTCCAAACCAATCAATCATCTCATAAAATCAACCATTCAGCTCTCAAAAACAACAAAAATCAGCCAAAAAACAAGTCATTTCAACACTCAACATATCCCCACACTTAATAAGGAAGTGTCCTTGCGACCTAGGAAAAAGGAAATACAAGTTCATTCAAAAGCTCAACTTTGATCTTCAATATATCTTCAAAAACAATCCATCCAACCACGACCCCAACTTATCACCTGTAACTAATATAAAAATACAACGAAAGGAAAACCCTTTGTACATTAACACTTCTTATCAAACTAGAAATCACAACAAACTTGTAAAGGATATAAGAGGTTTCTTCGTTTGCTTCTTCCTCATCAGCATCTTCAACTCTCCAACCACGACCCCATCACCACAATTCTTCAAAAATGTAGCTCGCATGAAATCCAATCCAATAGGCAATCACGACGTTCTTTTTACATAAATTAACCCACAACACAAACACTACACACAACACAACCATCTGAATGACTCCTCCAAAAAGAGAGATTTTCATTAAAAATCATCCACCATACATTGGAAAAGGTATCAATGAAGATGATCCCTCTTGAAAGATTGATGATTTCGGAAACGATCCATAGACAAGGAATCATCTACAAATGTTTTGGGAGGATTCTGAAAAAACTGAAGACAGCACATTCTTTCCAACATGACAAGGTATCTGCTAGGCAAACAAAGGTCATGAAAATACAATATATCCAGCTGCTGGGAATCAATGCTCACATTGACATTCATGCACAACTTTGGAATAGGCTTGGAATCATTATGAGAATGCCTATGCATATACGCCAGATACCAAGCAAAGTGAGCAATTAATCGCACTGAAGGATCTGCAAACTGTGAATACTGTTGAGTAAAATGAATATAGTTCTGATAATCTTGACTTGCAGTTGTCCATTCTCTTGGAATTACTGGCCAGTTTATCTGAGGTCGTAAGGGAATCATTCGAGCTCCATCCCCGTCTTCTGGAAATCTGATGATCAAACCCGTCATAGTCACTAACCAACTGAGGTGGTTGAGATATAGAAGTGTTAGGAGAGGGAAGTGGAATAAGGAAAAGTGGATGAAGTGAGGGGTAGGCAAAATCATAAAAGGAAGAATGATTTAAAGAAGGAGTGGCTAAAATTTGTAGGGAATCAGTTAAAAAGGGTGTTAACTGATAAATAGGAAATGTGGAAGGTACATGAATGGATGGAGAAGGACATGGTGGAGAAGGGGGAAATACTCTATCCTCAATAAAAGAACAGTATGTAAAAATGGGAATTTGAGGAAAAGATGAAGGTTGGAAAAGAAGGGGTAAAATGGTTGTGGAATTAGTTTGACAAAGGGAAAGATATATATGATATTGGTGAGCCATTTGTTGGTAATATAAGAGGGTAGGAATAGAAGGTCCTAAGAGAGATCTTCTATGATAGGCATTAAAAAAGGTAGAATCAAATGGATTATGTTTTGAAAGATAAGCTAAGAGATCCACCCTCAGTTGATTAGTACTTTGGGCATAGGTAGGGGCTGTGTTCTGTCTTTGATTCAGGACCACAAAATCAATCATGGTATGCCAGAAATTATCAGGACAATTAGCCACTTTGGAGAAGTAACTCTGGAACATGTCAGCTATATGCAACTCCAAATGGTTGACATATAAAACAGCATGTAGAACCACGTCCCCCACATACCAAGCCATATCCACCTCATCTGGAATTAACAAGTCTCCTCGTAGATACATGTATGACATCAACATGGTATCTATCGTGACAGAATCTTCAAACACCATCCTTACCACCTCTATCAGCAACTCAACAGACCAAGCCCCACTCCAGCCATCCTCTGGAAGAGGTAAATCCATCGTAGAAAGCTTCATGTAGAAGGCCAACTTCTGTAATTGACAGTGGACAAAGAAAGAATGGTATGGTGGAACATATTCTTGAAACTGCTCAAATGTAGACTGTAACAAGTCCATTCTGGACTGCAATCTTTCCACTTTATCTTGGAATAGAGGGCACAAGGTAGCCTATCTCTGAAGAGCAGCCAAGTCCTGCTGTGAAAGAGAAGGGATCAAGGGAACATTAGGGCTTGGAGGAACAGACCGTGACTTTGCCAGTTGATCTTGCAACTGCTTGATTTGGGAAGCTTGCGATTCCACTGTGTCATTAGCAGTCTGTAAGGCTGAAAGTTTGTCATCTAAGAGAGTTTGGAACTCCTGCGCTTCTCTGGACATCCTCTCCTTATCCTCTGAAAGGCTAGTAACCTCTGATTGAGCCTCTAGTAACTGGATGTTCAAAGAAGAGATCTCATCTCTTTGGGTGGCAACCAATTGGGTTTGTTGTTCCATCTGCTTAAACAAATCTGCTAGGGTATCCTTAGCAGAGGCTAACTCGGATGTTGCCTTATGCAACTGGTCCTTAGACTGCATCAGTTCTTCATAAAAGGAAGCATACAGCTATTGAACACAGGCTGTCACTGACAATTCAATGGAACTCTGAATGTCTTTACAGAGGAAAGGAATTGCATCTCTCGAGACTAGATTGTGCAGTGAGGGAACTGATATGTCCAACGAACCTTCTCGATGTGCTCTGAACAGGTTATTACAAGTGAGATAACCAGGGAGATCACTGCCAGAGGTAGCAGGAATGGGCACTAAAGGAAGAGCTGAAGGAGCTTTATCCGCTACCCGCTTCAAGCGTTTGCGCTGTATGACCAGGGGAGGTGGAGAATCATCATCCTCTATATCAATGGGTTCTGACTCATCTGAAGGTGGAGGAGGTACGGAATCCAATGGAGGAGGTGGAGGCACACTCTTCTGTAAACCTGAGTAGGTCAAGAAGGCAGACAAGTATGATCCATAGGTGACATTGGTAACATTACCCCTGGTGACTTTGACGAAATGTTGATCCATTTTAGTGAGTAGGTAAGTGCTCCAGTCAATAGTGACTCCTTTCAACACCATCCTAGAAGCTGTGAAAAGCTAGGACAAGTATTGGGATGGCGTTTTGGCAGGCATAAACCTGTCCTGGAGAAACTGACAGACCATCTTCCACACAGGATCAATGATCATGGAAAAGGAAACTCCTGAAGAGTTGATCACCTTCTTAACATCTAGCATTTCCCTTGTTTGCTTTTGCAACAGCTTCAGAATCTCTTCATTAGAGAAAAGCTGACGAGTGGTAACAAAAGGTTCACCTTTGGAGGGAAGAGACAGAGCCTTCCCTAAGCCTCGAGGTGTCAAAGTCATAGAAATACCCTGGACCAGGCCCGACTTCTTGCCGTAGGAGGCCAAAAACTCATCACACATCGATGGATCCTCTGGAAGCAATGGAAAGGAGGTAGCCACAAAAGCAGTGAGTCCCGCCTTTGTGAGAGGCTCAAAAGTGAGTAGGGAAGAGTAATCCCTACTGACTAGTGGGACATACTGGATAGGGGGAGGAGCGTGAGAAGGCGCCATTCAGATGGTTACACACACACCACAAACACAGACAAGCAAGGAGAATGCCTGCAAAGCAACAGACAAAAAACCAAGGATAAGAGAACAACCAAAATAATAAAACGTGACTCGACCAACGATCCCCAAGCAAACCACAACTTAGAAAAAATTCGACATGACCTTGAGACTTATGCGACCGAAAGCTTCATGCTATGCATCATACAAACACCCAAATCCGCGTATCAAGCAATAAAGAAAAAAAAACTACACACCGTACCCTTAACCGTAACAAAGACACTAAACCAAAACATCATCACAACCTACACACATCAAGACCACATCTTTGATAAACCAGTGTTGGACCATGGAAATAACTCCAAAGACTGCGCATACCCATCCCACGAAACGGATTCGTTAAAAAGGGGAAGTAAGTGCATTGAGGGGGAATTAATTTAATGAAAGGTTCATCTTAATAAATTATTAAGAATGGGTGAATTTTTATTAAGTGATAAACCTTAGCAAGAAAATGGCAGTTCCTTCTTAAAAATTTAATTACCAATTATTAGGTTAAAGCGGTGCTTTAATTCGAACCTCGGACTTCGATACCCAGACTGGGTCTCTAAATGCAAGTTCATTTTTAAAAAATTAGGGTGATGTGGAGCGTTTTTTTGCCAGCGCGTGCTCTTGTAACGACTGGTTTATTTTAATTAAAATATTAAAGTGCCTCTTTAGCGCATTTAGCACGTGCTAAGTGAACGACGGGTTTATTTTTATTAAAAAATGGTGTATTTAGCGTGCATGCGCGTGCCATGGTGGTGTTTAGGTTTCTTTTTTTTGTTTGTTTTTTTTTTAAATTTTTGAATTAACCGTGTGTTTTGGGATAGCTGAAACAAATAAAAGAGAAAATACCTGGTAGTGGGTGTATGTAAATGCAAAGAATGCGCTCTCCTCAATCCAAAAATATCTGGATTTTTTTTCTAGATGTTTAGTTGGTGTTTGGATGAAAAAGGTTTTTTAATTTTATTTTTTTGTTGTATTTTTAAGGAATTTAGGTGTGAAATGAAATATTGTGAGAGCTTAGAAAAATATGCCAAAAATAAGTAAAAATGTTAATGGAAGTGTTAGGAATTTTTCAGAAATTAATTTGGAAGTTTTTAGCATTTTTAATGAAATTTTTTGGCATTTTGTTAGTATGTTTAAAAGAATTGTGAATTTTAAAATGGTTGGAATTTTTTTTTCTTGAAATTTATAGGGTTAAAAAAAAGGCAATGTGTTGCAAAAATAGTAGGAATTGTGCTAGATTTTTTTTGGGAAATTTTTCAGAATTTTAAGGGTTGTTTAATGGTTTTTTTTTGTATAAATTTCAATGGTTTTGTGTTTTTTTTGTTTTTTTAAAGGTTGCGGGTGTTTGAATTAAAAAAGTTGGGAAAATACCCAGAAATAAGCTGCGTGGCAACAATGGACGAACAAACTCCCACACCCGCGCACGATCAAGTGCGAACAACCTCAAGCTCCCATGCGTGCGTACACACCTACACGTGTGACGATGCCGCGAGGGTGTCGACGGGTGTGATGGGGTGTATGGAAGGGGTGGGGTAAGCGGCTGCGGGGCAACAGGGGGCTTACAGGGGGGTAAAATATGTGATGGGGGGCTTAGGTGGGGGTTAGGTTTTGTGTGTGTGTTTGAGTGGTGTGACGGGGGGCTTACAAAGGGGTGGGTTGTATGTGGTGGAAAAGGGGGCTTGTGTGGAGGGGTGCGGAAGGTGTTTGGTTGCAGGGGGGGAAGGGTTTGCAGAAGGTAGGGGGTGTGCAGGTGTGTAAAGGGGGGGAATTTGTGGAATGGAGGGGAATTTGTGTAATGGGGGGGAATGGGGTTTAGAAGGAGGGTGTGGGTGGTGGTTTAGGGGAAGGTAGGTGATGGGGGGGGGGGGGGGGTAGGGGTTTAGAAGGGGATAGGGAAAGGCGGGAAGGGTAGGGGTAGGGGTAAGGGTTAGGGTAGGGTAGGGGTAGGGGAGGTGCCCAAGGGGTGGGGTAGGGGAGGGGCAATGGGCGGGGTAGGGGTAAGGGTAGGGTTAGGGGTAGTGGGCGGGGTAGGGTAGGGGTAGGGTGGGGTAGGGTAGGGGCAATGGCGGGGGAGGGGTAAGGGTAGGGTTAGGGGTAGTGGGCGGGGTAGGGGTAGTGGCAATGGGCAGGGGAGGGGTAAGGGTAAGGGATAGGGTTAGGACCCAAAAAGGAGGCGTACCCCCGTCCCGTGCGCGTGCGCGGGGCGGGGGTAAAAAAATTTACCGTGACGGGATTGAAAGGGTGCCCGGATGCTGGGACGAGTCATGCGGATGCGATCGGGGCGCGGTAAGATGCGGAAAATCGAAAACGAGCACGTTCACCCGCGGGACGGGGCGCTCGAAAACACATAAAAATAAAGAAAAATTAATAACTCTCAATCCGGATGTCAAACCGAAATGGTGTAAAAACAAAAAGTGGGCAAGACGACAGGGGGAAGACAGGAAAAATGTGCAACGGGAGTTCCCGGGGAAAGACAGGGCGTTCACGTGCAAAAACACAAAAAATGGATTAAAAAACGCAATTAAAAATTAATATCGAAAGATCCGTGCATCAGAACGAGGTGCAGGAAAAAGGAAAAATGTGCAGAAAGACGTGCCCGACAATTCTATCACATCAAAACATAGTTCCGACTGAGATAAGACGCGTTCACATGGGAAAAACCCAAAAAACAAACCCAAAAATGGGATTAGAAATTAATATTGGATGAACCGTTTGCCGGAATGACACGTAGTAAGAAGAAAAAAATATCCACATGAAGGGATGGCATAGGGTTGTCATGTTAAAACGCAGTTCCGGTGGAAGTAGGAGGGGTTCATATGCAAAAAACACCAAAAATACACCCAAAAACACATTTAAAAATTAATAAGTAAAAATCCAAAAGGAGAAAAAGGATGGAGGAAAAGGGAAAAAGGTAGGGGAAGGCACGGGGGACACGGCTGTCAAATCAAATTGGGATTCCGATGCAAACAAGGCAGGTTCACATGGAAAAATGTCAAAAAGACGCACGAAAAAGGCTTTAAAAAACTGAAAAATTCATATTGGACAAACCGTGCATCGGAATGACTCAGAGTAAAAAGAAAAAATGTCAGGGAGAAAGTGGTTGTCAGGGCTATGACATCAGAACACGGTTCTGAAGCAAGAAAAGCGCGTTCACATGGAAAAATTGGCTAATTTGTGTAAAATGCTTCAAAAATTAATAACTCGAAAACCGTGCACTAGAATAAGGGTAGGTAAAAAGGAAAAATGGTCAGTTCAGAGGGAGGAACATGTCTATAAGGTTAGATTTGGACTTTGGTGAACGTAGGATGTGTTCACATGGCAGGATTGCAAAATCAGGAAATGAAGGAAAACTGCAAGGGAACAGTCCTAAGGGTGGGTGGAAAATGAACGAGTGGGTGGGAAGGGACCCCATTAGGGTAAAAGCAAGTCATGGCATAGAGGCATTAGCAAGTTGAGGCATATGTAGAAGGGTAGGCAATGTAGACGCGCAGGGACGTGTCCCCACACTTAAAACCTTAACGGATAGGGTTAACCAAGCAACAGGGACCTAGAACCACATAACAGACCATCCACTAATGTCCCCACACTTAAAACATGAACGTCACTGAGAAACAAAAGTGGTAGGGTTAGAAAAACTTGGCCCATGTTGTTGGGAATTAAGGTTGATTGTCGACGGCACGTCCGGTGTTGTTGTCAGCTGCTGCTGGAGGTACCAAGGCATCTTCACAGCACACATCCGTCATGGTAGGGACCACGTGGCAGCACCTAGGGAGGTAACTAGTTGAAGGAATCGCAGGAAATTTATCGATGATGAGGGATACTATACTCAACTCACAAGCACTCAAATGGAATGAAAGAACTGTCACTCGCCCCAGGACTAATATCACTCAAGGAATAAGGATTGAAACCCATATCTCATACACGGTTTAGAAATCGATAGGGGAATGGTGCAGAGGGAGAGTATGCCAGGGTGCACAGTTGATGGTGCATTAGTGCGTCCAACCCGTTTGGCATAAGTGCAAGGAGGAAGGCAAGGGAGCCTTACAGTGCAGTGTACAGAACAGGGTGATGTGTCTTGTGTTGATGGTAGAGACCCAGCCCGTGGGTGCAAAGGGAGACGAAAACATACCTGACTCCAAGTGTCGTAACATCCCTCAATCTCACCTCTCGATAATTGATTGAAGAAATTCCAATCACACTCAGCCCACCCTCTGTCTCACGCTCTGTTGATAGATACAGGAGGGCAGCCTTTTCCTGAAACCCATTGATGTAATCCTCACGATCACTTGTGCAAAGGTTGTATGCCTTCTGCGCATTTGATGGTGCAACTGTGCATCCCGCCCTATGCCGGCATACGGTGCGAGAAGGAAGGCCAGGGAGCCTTATAGTGTAGTGCACAAAAACAAATTGTGCTTTGTGCATTGAGAGGCCCATCCCGTGCGTGCAACACTTCATTCATACTTCTCACCTCTCATTTGATTTGAAGGGAAAAGACTGGTCACTCGCCCCACCCTCTGTCTCATGCTCTGTTGATAGTTACAGAGGGCAACCCATACGCACGTTCCCATACGGTTAGGATGAAAGCTCGCGTCACTCGATTGTTTGTCGATGAAGATCGCGTCGTTAGTTGTTGAAGAGGCATACCTAGGGAGGTAGCCATCAAATCGAACGTTGGGTTGGATAGGAACATGTCATCTGCTAGAGGACAGTTAGACGCTCTGCAGAGAGACCCAAGACACAGCATACTAAGGGAGGTAGCTTCGGAACTGGATCCTGGAAATATCAATTGATGAATCCACTTTCTAGACTGCTAGCTGTTGCCACCTTTTCCACAGCCAGCTTCCTGCCCAAGGGCGTTTACAATCTTTTCTTGGAACGGGGCCTGCTATGACAGGGAATTGCTTCCTTTTCTCCCATAACAGATTTGTTTTTCTTTCTTTTTCTCCTACTCCCGAGGGTGTTTCCACCCTTTCTCGAAGAATAGGGCGGCATGACAGGGACCTAAGTCCTTTTCTCCCATGACCGATATGTATATATTTTTTTATTTCTTTTTGTTTTTTTGTTTTCGAATTAAGCAAGGGAATGGTAGAAATACCATTTGTTAGAACCCACCTCGCCACTGTCGCTGGTGGAAAATAGAGGATAAGAGATCAAGGCTGGAAGGTGGGGTTGAGGGGACAGAGGGTTGTGTTCACTTCACGATTGGCTGAAGAAAGGCTATCAGAAATAGCAGCAAAAGAATGAGAGTGCCACGCCAACGAGGGAAAGGATCAGGTGACCGTGGTTGTCAAGATCCCCAAGGAGAAAAGTACTTCTTCAAGCGATATCCATTGATCAGGAAAGGATCATCATAGGCATCAACTGTCTGCACTTGGACGGAGCCATTAGGGTTGACAGCAAGTACCTTATATGGGCCCATCCACCGCTGTTGAAGCTTGCCAGGAAACTTGCCAAATCGTGAATCATAGGCTAAGACCAAATCACCTTCTTTGAACTCCTTGTGCTTGATGAAGCCGTCATGGTAAGCCTTGCGTTGAGCTTGCGTGGCTTCCATGCACAGTAGAGCCATCCTGCGAGTTTCGTCCAAACATTCCAGATGCAGGAGATGGCGTTGCAGTGAATCAGTGTCCCCCAAACGCTCTTTAATGGCCACTTGCAAAGTGGGTAATTCCAGTTTAACAGGGAAAACAGCTTCTGTACCATACACCAGTTGGAAGGGTGTCTGTCCTGTTGCTGCTTTATGGGAGGTTCTGTACGCCCAGAGGGCCTTTGTAAGTCGATCATCCCAATCACGATGATGTGCGGCAATCGTTCTTGTCAGAATCGAGCAGAGGATGCGATTGGTGACTTCGACTTGGCCATTGGCTCTGGGGTAGTAAGGAGTGGACTTGCGGTGGCGGATCTTATACAACTCTGTCAACTCTTCCATGACTTTATTAATGAAATGAGTGTCTCTGTCACTTACCAGCTCTAGGGGACTGCCAAAACGGGTGATGATATTCTCGTACATGAACAGGGCCACGATGTTACCATCGTCCCGCTTTAGGGCTTTAGCTTCACACCACTTTGTGACATAATCCGTACATACGAGGATGTATCGGTTCTGCTTCCTTCTAGTAGGAGGATTGATCGGGCCTACGAAGCCGATGCCCCACTTCTCAAAAGGCTTCAGGGGAAGGATAAGTTGAAGTGGCATGGTACTTGTCTTGGTAGGTTTCCCCATTCTTTGACAAGCATCACATCTTTTACAGTAATCATAGGCATCCTTATGAATGGTAGGCCACCAGTATCCTACTACTGGCCGTAGCTTCTCCTACAAAGTGGCCTCCACATGGCTTGTCATGGCAAGCCTTCAAAACAATCCCAATCTCATCTCCTGCAACACATCTTCTGAGCACTTCATCTTTGCCTTTCTTGTACAGTGTGCCGCCTAACAGGGTGTAGGGGGCTGATTCTAACATAAGCTTCTTCCTTTCCCGACTAGAAATACCAGGAGGATAGTGTTGGGTTGCCAACAGATTGGCAATGTCTGCATACCAGAGAGTTACAATTTCTACCAAGAATAGGGAAGCATCAGGGAGGTCTGGATCATCCTGCTCCTCGTCTGCAGTTTGTGGGATACGCGATAGATGATCAGCTAGATCATGGGAACGACCAAGCTTAGTAATCACCTCAAAGTCGAACTCCTGGAATAGAAGGAGCCATCTCATCATTCGTCCTTTCACGTCTGCTTTGTTCATCAGAAAGGACAGGGCCTCATGATCCACATAAAATTTAAAGTGGGTAGATAGGAGATAGTGGCGGAACTTCTCTAGGGCAAACACCATTGCCAAGCACTCAAGCTCGGTCACTGTGTAGTTCCATTCTCTATCAGTGACCTTTCAGCTTGCATAATAGATCGGTTGATCCAGCTTTGAGGAGCCCTTTTGGCAGAGAATTGCGCCTAAGCCTTCAATGGATGCATCAGTGTGGACATGGAACTCTTTCGTCCAATCAGGAGGTTGCAGAATGGGTGCCTCAATCAGACACTGCTTCAAAGTGTTGAAGGCTTTGTCACATTCTTCTGTCCAAACAAACTCTGCATCTTTCATCAGAAGCTTGTGCAAGGAGGTTGCCTTTGTTGCAAAATGAGCTATGAACCTTCTGTAGTAACCCACATGGCCTAAGAATCCCCTCAACTATTTGAGGTTGGTGGGTGCTGTCAGAGCTACGATCTTTTCGATCTTTGCAGGGTCTGTTGATATCCCTTGTGCAGAGACAATGTGGCCCAATAGAACTGCAGAAGAGACCCCAAAGATGCATTTGTCGGGGTTGAGGGAAATACCATACTCCCGGTATCGGTCAAAGCATTGTTCCGGGTGTCCCCAGTGTTCACGGATCAAACTATAAACACAGAAGTCATCCAAATATACCTCAATAAAGTCATGCAGATGATTTTGGAATGCGGTCATCATGACTCGCTAGAAAGTAGCAGGGGCATTGCAGAGCCCAAATGGCATCACTCGGTAAGTGTAGGTCCCCCATTCTGTGGTGAAGGTTGTTTTGGATTGGTCTTCTTCTGCGATTTGGACTTGGTTGTATCCACTGAATCCATCTAGAAGGGAATAAAGCTCATGTCCTGCCACTGTGTCCAACAGTTGGTATGTGAAAGGAATCGGAAAGTGATCCTTCTTCGTCTTGGAATTGAGCTTTCGGAAGTCCACACATATTCGCAATTTGCCATTCTTCTTGGGTACAACCACGATGGGTGAAACCCATTCACTATTTGCCACTAAATAGATGAACTCGGCTTCCAGAAGCTTCAGCAGCTTTGCTTTCACCAATGTGGAATAATTCAGGTTCATTCGCCTCTGTCGTTGCCGTACTGGCTTGGCATCAGGCTCCAAGTCAATATGATGCTGACATATTGTGGGATCAATCCCCTTTAGGTCTTTGTAGGACCAAGCAAACACGTCCAAATTTTCTTTCAACAAGTTGTACAGGGTTGACAACTCCTCTTCTGGGAGGCTGCTACCCACCTTCAAGTGGCGTTCAGTGCCATCTGCATCCACAAAAGTTAACTGTCTTTCACCTTCTACTTCATAGATGAAGGTCCCACGGATTGCTTCTGGATACAGATCTGACTCCTTCAAGGGAGTGGTGTCCTCTTCTGACGTCCCACTAGAACCAACTTCTTCTTTTGGTGGAGCCTTAGGTTGTTTCTTGAGAAATGGGATTAGAGCGGTTTCGGGTTTGGTTTCAAGATTAGTTACCTCTTGGATTGAAGACTCCTCTTTTGATGACACATCCACGAAGGTCACATAACAGGGACCCTCTGATTTCTATTGGATTTGTGGGACTGGTGCTTGTTGGTACGGTGCATCATCATCATCTTTCTTTGGCAAGGATGGGTGAGGACGGCATGAGCAACTGCTGAAAGATGGCTTATTCTTCTTAATCCATTTCTTAAAAAGATTTTTCATATGAGAAGATCCGTTTACCAGACCAAATGGTACCATCGCCATTCTGTCCCATAGCATGAACTCGTCTGCTTTTGATGCTTCTGGACCTTCTTCTTCAAATGTATCCTCTGTAGGTGGAATAGACTCTTCCGTATCGCTTTCATAACCTTCTTCTTCAATATCATCTCCATCCTCTTCTGTCTCTGTCTCTGGCTTTGTCTCTGTCTCTGGCTCTGCTTCTGTCTTTGTCTCTATCTCTGGCTCTGTGGGAGCTCTGTAAGAGAAGAACAGGTTCTCTATTTCATCTTCTGCCTCTGTCTTTGGCTCTGCTATGGCCATGTAACAGGGAGAGCAGTACATCCATGCTTCTATCTCACTGTCAGAAGTGATTTCGGAAATCGTTCCTGGTTCAGGCAGGAAGTATTCACCCATTGACAATGGCTTTGCATCTTTTGGAAGTTGGCTTACAATATCCACTATTAAGGAACGTGCCACTGTTTTCTTGGGAAGGATCTGTTTGACACCATCTTCGTCTGTTGATGTTCCATCCGTAGCCTCATTAGGCAAGTCTGAAGATAATTCCAAGAAGGTGGATCCATGTCCTTTTTGAGAACCATATAGCTTCAGCACCACTTTGTTAGGTCCTCTACCCAAGGTCAAGGTTCCTTTGAACCAATCCGTCCTTGCTCTGGCTTCAAAAAGCTATGGTCTACCCAGTAACAGGGGTAGGATGTACCATAAGAGTTTGGCTTCACCACCAGATACGTTAGCCAATAATCTTTTCCAGCCACTGTAGTCTTCGCATATGGGAGAATGCCCAAAGGCTTGATTCTGCTCTGATCAGCCAGTCTGATGAGCCATTGGGTTGGTTGCACACCTTGTAGACCTAGATCCTTCATTATCACATCTGTCATAATGTTCACTGATGAACCACCATCAATCAGTGCATTTGCAATGAAGCAGCCTTCTATCCACACGCTAGTCTCTGGGGTACCCGGATCTAGAAAGGCGTTAGCCACATCCACTTCTTTGACAGGCTCTGGAGCCTTATTGGACTTTGTTGCTGTTGAGGGAGCAATCCTTAAGCCATGTCGTCTTGTCAGTATACTTTTGAACCTTTTTCAGCAACTGGGAGACAACATCAATAATTGTCGGAATGTGAGGTTTGGTTTAAAGATATCTAGATCTCTAACCAGATCGTATTCCTTAATAGGATCCACTGGCTTCTCTAAGCGGTTAGGAAATGGGGTGACACCCATTTTCATTTTCCTTGTTTCTTCCAACAGAGGAATCATGGGAACTTCTTCTGCCACTTGTGGCACCTCCTCCTCTTCTATCTCCTGGACCTCTGGTCCTGTCTCTGGAACTGTCTCTGTAACTCTCTGTGGCACTATAGTGCTCTGTACGGCACTGTCAGGCTCTGTTCTGTTTTGTTCTTCTGGTGGAAGATTGAACTTCACTGTTCTGGTAGGAGGATTGTTTTCTTTCTGGATAGGTGGTTCCTTCTTCTTTGCACGTGTGATGGTAGTAGCTTCCAATTCCACTAAATTGGAGGTCGGCTCTTGGGCCTTGGCCGACGAATTATCAGTAGCATTGTTTTTTACTGGGAGTGGGCTTGGATAGTCTTTTGCAGTGTGGCCTTCTCCTTTGCAACGACTGCATAAGGGCTTGTAATCCACTGACCTTCTGGGATTTGGACAATTTGGTGAGATGTGTCCCTTTTCTCTGCATCTGTAACACTCCACTTCTGATCTCTGACCACCGCCAGACTGTCTTCCGCTGTAACTTTGGGATGGAAACCTTCTAGGTCCGAAATTAGGACCAAATTCTCTAGGCTTGGGTCCAATGTCCTGCATTTTCATTTTGGATTCCAGCAAGTTGAATCTTGCGTCTTCTTCCTTCCTTCTCCTATCATGCATCTCCTTCAGAGAGCAAATGTCCTCTGTATGGTTCTTCCGCAAACAGTAGGAACAAAAGGCTCCAGGAATGGTTGGTTTTCGTGTACATTCAGTGGCTAAATGGCCTGCTTGATGATACTTACCACACCAAGTATTTGACCGCATCACATCTCTTCCTGCTCCTACAATGTTGGATATGCTAGCGGTATTCACTTTGAGTGTCTGTAGCTGCTCTGTAATCACATCCATCAACTCCTTTTTGATATTTGCAACTGAGTTGGATAAATAATCCTTCAAGCTTTCTCCTCTTGAGATACTGGTAGTAGGGTTTTGAGGAGTCTCTATAATCACTGCATAAATAGGTTGGGCTGGTAGAGAGGGGTCTTTGCTCTGATTCTGATTCAGAGCTCTTGTTTGAACTGCTGTCTGTTGGCTCCAGCTGTTGGTAGGGTTCCACTGTTGCTGCTGATTTGGCATTGGGAAAATTGGCTGGGACCATTGTTGTTGTGGTTGAACCATCATTTGAGGCATTGATTGTGGCCACTGTGGATTTGGTGCACTGTACTGTGATACTGGGGGCATTTGCTGGTAGGATAGGGGACAGTCCCTGGAACTACATTTGGTGGGTACATCATTCCTGGCATTAGAGGAGGTAGGGCTCCTCTTCCTGGATTCATCGCCAATCTAGCTTCCACTTCATCGTACAGTCTTGCACCTTCTGTTGCAACTTGCAATGTAGCTGGTCTTTGTAGCTCCACAAACTTACGGACTTCTGGTTGTAATCCTCTGAGAAACACCCCCTTCTGAATGCCATCATCTAGATTATGGTTAGTCCATCTCTTCAGGATGGATTCCATTCGTGAGACATAAGCTTCTACTCTTTCTCCAGAGGACTGACTTAAATTCATAAATTCCTCTCGCATCCGCTCTTCAAAACCTTCACACCTGAATTTAGTGAGGAAGGCCAACTTCAGGTCGCGTCCCATGTGCCAAAAGTTCCTGCTGCTTGTCTCTTATACCATTGAAATGCCGCGCCCTTGAAAGTGGCGGGGAATATTGCTAACCAATGCTCAGGGGTTTTGGCATTGTTAGCCACACATGCTACCATAAACTCTGCTACATGAAGATCGGGGTCTTCATTGTACTCTCCCTTAAAAATTGGCAATGGGACTACATTCGTTGGCCTGTCATCAATATTTCCAGGATGGATCTGGCTTGGAAGTGGACCTCCAGCAGGAGGAGGAAGGGCTTGATGTGCCATTGGGACTTTTGTAAAGAGTTCCGCAAGGGCGTCAAAGGCGGCTTCTGCTGTGAGCTCATTCTCAGCTTTGATTTTTGCTTACTCTCTTCTCACGTACCTCTGGACTCATTCTAACGCTTACCTCTTTATTGCGTCATTCATCAGGGGGTTGGCTCCACTATGTTGTTAGTGCTCCACAGAGGGTTAACAGAAGGCTTCAGTCTCTGGAGGACTGTCTTGCCAACATTTCTTTTACTTCTTCCTTTTCAACATCTCTGAATTCTACTTTCATGCCACTGCACAGAGGAAGGTATTCGGTTCTGAAGGTGTCAAAATGCATACGTCTAAGCATTGTGGTGGTGCCATCATCATAGTAATGCCACTTTCTAATGGTTTCAATAGTGTATGTTGTGAAAAACACTCTGTCTACCAACTTCCAGTGGGTTACTAATTGAACAAACAGAAGGTTATCAGTGCACCAAGCATCCCATGTATCTTGCTGTTCAGCATCCACGAACAAATTCCAACTCTTTTCCTTCTTGTCTCTGTGAACCTCCACAGACCAAGACTCCTGAAGCTTCTTCATAATCTCCCACTTGATGATGTATGGAAACTTCTCAATGAATGCCAAATCTTCCATGGATGGTCATTCTCTCTGTTTCTGCTCTTCAGTTTGTTCCCAAACAGTTTGCCACCAAGATGCAAGTTTCTGCTGCTTCAACAGGAAGAGGAAACTGTCCACCACATAGAGCATGCATCATGATGGTGATGTGTTTCCACCATTGTGGGATGAACTTCTTGTGGAAAGTGGCTTTAATTATGAGAAATTCCAACTCTTCAGTGGAAGAAGGAACTTAACAACCATCCATTGAATTCTTCTCTTCTTGGCAATGCCAATTCCTTCATTTTCAGCCTCTTCTGGTGCTTGTTGATGGCAAGTTTCCCCGGTTGCGCACCAAAAACATGGAGCCCCAAGAGGAACACCAAGGAAAAAAGAATTATCTTGCAAGAAAATCTATCTTGTAACATCAACAAGCTTGTTTATTATGTTTCATATGATCACAATGAAGAAAAGAACACCAAGCACAACAAATCTTCATGCAACATCATGTAGATCTCCCACGGATTTGATAGAATCAACCATATTCTTCAATATCTTCACAAAATCCATCAATACAACAAAGAAAGCAAAGGAATACACCATCTTTGAATGGAAATACATCACATAGTATTCATCTTCAATATCTTCATAGTCTTCTCTCTCAATCTCTCACATACAATAACTTTGTTTCAATAGAATTGGCTATCTCTGACTCTCTCTCTCTCTCTCTCCATCAATAATACATCATATCCTCACTAAAATCTCTCAAAATAACTCTCAATAATCCTTCTTAGGTCGTGGATACCCCTCCCAAGAGGTATGTCTGATATGAAGAGTCACTAGAGCCACTACAGTGTCCTTTCACAGCTCACTACTGTCACTTCACTCTAGTCTTCACTTGAGTCTTTAACAGGTACTTCTTTCACTTCTTTCAGCTCTTTTGCACTTGTATTCACCTCCTTCCAAGGCTAGAAAACTTTCCCAAGCTACACTCTCATCCAACAAAACACATACAGAAGCATACAGAACAGTCACAGTACAGTACCAGAACACCTACAGTACAGAACAGAACAGAAACAGAAGCTCTACAGAAGATCTACAGAAGGTTACAGAAGGTCATAAAAACCTCATAACTCATACTCAAACCATTCCAAACTCTCAAAAACTATTCAATAAGCTTTCACAATATCTCAACCTTCATCAATCATCAATCCATCCCTCCTTACAGAAGACAATCAGAACAAAATAAAACAAAACAGAAGCTATACAGAAGGTATACAGAACCAATCAGAACCTATCAGAACATCACAAAACCTCATATATCTACTAATAAAAATCATAAACTTCCAAAACACAATCAATATCATCCAAAACACTGTCAAACCACTTCCAAACCAATCAATCATCTCATAAAATCAACCATTCAGCTCTCAAAAACAACAAAAATCAGCCAAAAAACAAGTCATTTCAACACTCAACAAGTATCCTGCCTCAGAGAACCTCTTGATAAAGTGGTCCTTAAGATGGGCAAAGTTCACGCGCTTGGTTGCATCCAGGCTGGTGTACCACACCCTCCCTTTGTCACCTAAGCACAGCCCAAAAGCTTAGGAGTGTTGTGCAGGATCTGTGAGGCCCTTTGCTTCACAAACCTGTTCAAACTGCTCCACAAAGCTATATGGGTCATTGCTAGGTTTGTACTTGTCCAGTTGTTTTGCCACTATAGGGATCCTAGATTGCCCCTTTGCCCCTTATGTAACCCCTAATCTTGAGAGTAAGGCTGTGGCTAAGGCTGCCGCACCCTGCTCAGCAGACGTGTTGTCCATGAGCCGCCTGGCTACAAGTTCACTTAATGACAAGTCAGCCTCCACTGCCCACTCTCTCTCCGCATTTGGTCCTGCCTTTGCTGCTCCAACTAGGGCTAGTACGCGCCAGGCCTCATACATATCCACGTCTTGTTGGAGTCTCCTAGTCTTCTGCTCGTGGTTATAGGCGATTATACTCTCTAGCATCCTTTTGATTGCTTTTTATTCCTCTTCTAGGGCCTCTTCTAGGGCCGCTACTACTTCCTCTACTGGCCTACCCTGAACTATCGTCCTGGCTAGCAAGTCATACTCGTTGACTAACTCCTGCACCATGACTGGAAATTCTCCCAAGTCCAGTCTGGTCCGCCTTGGGATCCTGACATTGCTTCTGCTTCCCGGTTCACTGGGCCGTCGATTAGCTTGAGTAGCTCTAGCGGCGTCCGATTCTCTATGTTGCGGTCCTCCGGAGTTCCGTGTCCTCTCAGGCCCCTACAGATGGAGTTCTTAGTAGCCCGCTATGCCTTGGGATCCTCTCCTAGTAGTGGGTTCCTTGATATTATTATGTATTCTGTTAAGCTCCTTGTTACTAAAAATCATTGCTAATCCTATCCACAACTTGTGCTTAGTGCTTTCTAGTGCTTAGTGTGGAAGCAGTCTTTTCCTTTGCTCGTAGTGCACCCCAGGTGATGAAATCAGAAGGTGAGGTGAGGATGTACTAAATGCCTGATGTAGGCTCCACCCCACTGCCTACGGTTGTGGTCTAATGTGGCATTTGGTGCAGGTCCTGGCCACTCTAAGGTCTTATAGAAAGACCCTGCTTCATTCCCTATCCTGCTTCATGGTTGGTTAGTTGGGTGACTAGTCACCGAACGTTGCATCCAATCCCAATTATGTCAGCCCGTTGTCTAGCTATTTGGGGTGAATCTTCAATCACCTTGTCTGATATCCAACTTCCAAGATCAAACTGGGTTCCCTGGGGGGGTTAGAGACGTCACCAGGGCACCCACCAGGACTGTGGCCAAGGTGAATCACCTTCTATTCAGGCTCTGGTGCTCTAGTCCGATTCTAGGAATTGGACGCAGGTCTGGTCCGATTCTGGGAATCAGACGGGATGGTTCGATTCTGGGAATTGGATGGGTGGGTTTAGTCTTAGTTTGGTCCCCGGCTTCCCTTAGTTAGACGGGGGGTGGGGTGTGGTCTGACCACTGCAATGGGTCAAGTGGCTCAAGTTTGGGACTCGCACACATGGCCCGACTCGGTGGGTTGGTCCAATTTTGGGGAATCGGATTCAACTCGTCCAATTTTCAACTGGTCCGATTATGGAAATTGGACGAGAAGAAGGGGAGGAAAGATGAAGATAGAAGATGGGGAGCTTCTTCCCCACAATCCCTCACTCACACACTCACACACTCACTCCCTCACACTCCCTCAATCTCTCACTCAAGCACAGGAAAGAAGGTGAGAAGCAAGACAAGAAGAAAAAGAAGCTTTAGCCACACCCAAGAATGGGCTTCTCATTCACTTTTGAACTTTATATACATGCCCTACTTTTTGGGCAGTCATCCCCACTTTTTACATGGCCGGCCATTAGCCTAGGCCCTCTTTTCCTATTTCCCACCATTCTAACTTATCCTGTTCTAACTAATGCATATAATTGGCACGACCGGCGCTCTTTTTACAAGGATTCGGGAGCGCCTTCATATTTAATGGCACACTTTTACTCTTTTCTTTTCTCGAGGCGACATTGTCATTCAGATTTTCAGAGTCTGACCTCCCTCCAGGACACCTTTTCCTTTCTTTGTCCTATGCCTTCTTGGTTGTCTCCTTCTTCCATTTCTCCTGCACTTTTGCTCCATTTTTCGTTCCTCTGTGCTGTGGTAAACACTAACGAGCAAGCATTCTATCCATTTTGAGTGGATACATAGTATGATATAGAAGTCATGAAGAGTTATGGAAACTTCATAGCATTGTTGTATTTTGGCCATAAAGTTTGCATACAATATCAGATTCAAGTGTTCTATATTTAAAAACAAAAAGCGCAATGAGAGCTATAGATATGGCAACTCATAGAGTTGGATCTATGTAGTTTTCTATTATTATTTTCACACAAAAAAAAAATTTTGTTTGAATAACAAACAATCAATTCCATGATGCATGTTTGATGCTTGGGGGATGTTATTTTGGTACTAGAATGGTATGTTTATCAACTTGGGATGCTATCGAGATTGTTTAGAGCTTCATTAGCTCAATTTTTGCAGAGATTTATTACTGTCATAAAAATTTGGATAGCAAGCATACAATAGTAAGCTTCATGCTTTGAATGTCTATTGGGCCTACATGGTATTTCGGGTATATGACATATCTATGGTGATGCCTAGCATTGATGTATAAGTTTGGATATAATTATGATACACTTTGGAACTTAGATTGAGCTACATTTGATGTACTTGGACTTTGGTCAGTTGCTTTGAGATTTTATACTTACAGGTATTGAAGCTTCATTTAACACTTATACTCCTAGATGTATTTGTGATACACTTGGGCTTCTCGGATGCTTTGATATATATGTCTTGAGCTTTGGTTGCCCACTTTGCATTTTGGATTTGCTTCCAATGGGAGATGCTTGTACTTGGTAGAGATTAGTTCTTTGAGATCGTGGGACTCTTGGTTCATGTATATGTTCTCTTGTATGCTATTGGATACAATTACCTTCACTTGAGGGGGGCTGATTTGATTTTGTATACTTTGGGTACTAACACTTACCTCTGTCAGTAACTTGTTAGTGATGTATATACTTATGAGGCATTTTAGTTATTCTTAAACTCATTAATCCTCATATGATTTAATATGGCTAAAGGAAAAAAAAAGATCTTTAAGGGGAGGAAATCCCTAAATAGAGGTGGATGTATGGTGTATTGACACATTTGAGTTTATGATTGATCTTTAAGGGGAGGAAATCCCTAAATAGAGGCGGATGTATGGTGTATTGACACTTTGAGTTTGTGATAGTCTTTGGTATTGGTGGTCTATCCTTAGTCATGGATTATTTGTATCCTAGCTAGTACTCAGATATCCTTGGCATTCTTTGAGTTTGTGATAGTCTTTGGTATTGGTGGTCTATCATTAGTCATTGCTAGCTGCATTCTTTGTATCCTAGCTAGTACTCAGATATCCTTGGCAATGGAAGCTTACACTACAAGAATATAAGAGAATAGCGACAGCCATTTCCAACACATATTAGCGGCGTCGCTATTTGCAAATACCGATGGTAATTAGATGAAAAAAAGCGGGCCAAAACCTGAGTGCGACATTTTGTGTGTAAGAGCAAAAGAGAGAGCGAACTGCATCATGCATTTGAGAGGGAGAGGGAGAGAAAGAGGGAGAATGAGAGCTGCTTACCACCACCGCAGCCATTTGTGAAGAAGAGGAGGAAGTGTATGAAGGGCAAAGAGGAGCCGCCGTCATGAAGAGGAGCCACTGAATCCATCCTCGGACCTTTGCGGTTTGAGTGCATTACTCCCTCTTGGTTTGTTTTTGTTTTTTCTCATTTTCTTTTGCTTGTTTTTGTTAAAAATGATGTGTACTAAGAGAGAGAGAGGAAGAGAGAAAAATAAATAAGGAACCAGAGAGAGAGGGAATAAACATGAAACATAATAAAGAAAGAGAGAAAGAGAGAGAGAGGGAGGGAGAGAGGAGAATGAATGGATAAAAAACAAAGAGAGGGTAAGATCTTGTTCTTTAATTTATTCTTTTCTTTTTTTTTGTAGTAGTAGTTCTTTAATTTCTTCTTTTCTTGTTCTTTTATTGTTAGTAGTAGTAGTAGTAGTAGTAGTAGTAGTAGTAGTAGTAGTAGTAGTAGTAGTAGTAGTAGTAGTAGTAGTAGTAGTAGTAGTAGTAGTAGTAGTTGTTGTTGTTGTTCTTTAATTTCTTATTTTCTTGTTCTTTTATTGTTTGTAGTAGTACTAGTAGTAGTTCTTTAATTTCTTCTTTTCTTGTTTGTGGTGGTGGTGATGGTGGTGGTGGTGGTGGTAGTAGTAGTTCTTTAATTTCTTATTTTCTTGTTCTTTTATTGTTTGTAGTATTACTAGTAGTAGTTCTTTAATTTCTTCTTTTCTTGTTTGTGGTGGTGGTGATGGTGGTGGTGGTGGTGGTAGTAGTAGTTCTTTAATTTCTTGTTTTCTTGTTTGTGGTAGTGGTAGTGGTAGTGGTAGTGGTAGTTCTTTAATTTCTTATTTTCTTGTTCTTTTATTGTTTGTAGTATTAGTAGTATTAGTTCTTTAATTTCTTATTTTCTTGTTCTTTTATTGTTTGTAGTAGTACTAGTAGTAGTAGTAGTAGTTCTTTAATTTCTTCTTTTCTTGTTTGTGGTGGTGATGATGGTGGTGGTGGTGGTGGTAGTAGTAGTTCTTTAATTTCTTCTTTTCTTGTTTGTGGTAGTGGTAGTGGTAGTAGTAGTTCTTTAAAAAAAAAAAAATTGTAGTAGTAGTAGCAGTAACAAATTTTTAGTTTCTTATTTTCTTGTTTTTTGTTATTGTTGTTGTGGTGGTGGTGGTCATAGTAGCAGTAGCAGTAGCAGTAGCAGTAGCAGTAGCAGTAGCAGTAGCAGTAGCAGTAGCAGTAGCAGTAGCAGTAGCAGTAGCAGTAACAGTAGCAGTAGCAGTAGCAGTAGCAATAGCAGTAGCAGTAGCAGTAGCAGTAGCAGTAGCAGTAGCAATAGCAATAGCAGTAGCAGTAGCAGTAGTAGCGATAGTGGTGGCGATAGTGCCGGTGGTGGTGGTGGCGATGGTGGCGGTGGCGATGGCGGCGACGGTGGTGGTGGTGGTAGTAGTAGTAGTAGGAGAGAGAGAGAGAGAGAGAGAGAGAGAGAGAGAGAGAGAGAGAGATTTTGTTAAAGATGCACCTTTGGTGTGTTCAAGAAGGCAAGTACTAGTAGTAGTAGTGGTCTGGTGCAATACCACGGTGGGACGGTGGGAAACACTCCGACATAGGGTAGCTACTACCTCATCCCCATGCATAGCATATTAGACTTTACATAGTGTAGGCCCGTCTATAGGTAGGTGGAGACTTTATATACGTTAATTTTGTTGAGTTACAAGAGAAGAAATCCCTTCCCAAACAATTTAAGAAAGAAAGAAAAAATGATAAGAAAAACAAATCGTTTGTCGTAACATAGACCAAATGGAAAACGATGAAGGCCGTGATGTTCAAGATCGCGAGGTATATATTAATCGACGTGTCCCATGTCCTTGCTCTCAATGTAAGTTGGCAATTAGACGAAAACATCGATTTTCTATGGAACACGTACGACGCTTCGGCAAGTTTTAATTAGAGATCATTGATCAAGCGATCTCAAACTTTGAGAAAAGAGTAAGAAAAATGTATATCAATCATGCATTGTATTGCAAACTAATTGAATATCATATACAAAAACATTGAATGTAGCTGTAAAATTTATTACAGTGAGGTGACGTTTCATCCCAAGGAGGAGTGCACCATTTGTGGCCAGTTAGAAGAGTTCGTAGGCATGCGATGGATGGAGTGCGTGAGCCAATCCACCACTTGGAAGGTACTACCCAATCTATATCGTCAATACCATGGAGATAGGCAACCTTCCAGAATTTTCTATAACCTTGGAGCCTGAGATGGAGGCAATGATCGATGCATTGATGCCCATGGATGTCAAGACATTTGATCCGCTTAGAGAGGAAGCATCCATACCATTATATGATGGGTGCCGAGTATCTTACCTGAAGACACTGCTTACACTCCTAAGTGTGTAAGCAAAATATGGGTGGAGTGATGCGAGTGTGACCGAGTTGTTCAGGTACCTTCTACGTACGCTTTGTTGATTTCTTTTTTATAGTATCATTAAAAAATTATGTTTTTTCAAGGTGTTTTATGATTTTTTTTCAGGTTACTAAAGTATCATATATTACCACTTGCAAATACCATACCTAAGTCTCGTGATGATGCACGTTATGTTTTACAAAAGCTTGGCATGGACTACAATAGCATCCATGAATGTATCAACAATTGTGTACTATTGCGAGGAGAATACGAGACTATGGAGACATGTCCAAAGTGTGGTGCTCATAGGTATCGACAAGACTTGCAAGGGCAAACCATCCCTTAAAAAGTTCTTAGACACTTTTCACTTATCCCCCATATACATAATATGTTTCGTACGTTTGGTATGGCGAGCTTGACAACGTGGCATGCGTAGAATAGATCCACAGATGGAGTCCAACGAATATTAGTGGATTCACGTGCATGGAGCCACTTGACTCTACCTTTCCAGGCTTTGCTCGAGAGTCAAGGAATCTTCGGGTTGGTCTTGCTATGGATGGCATGAACCCATTCGGTCTGCGCTCAACTTCTTAAGTATATGGCCTGTAGTCCTTGCTAACTACAACATCCCTCCATGGCTTTCTATGAAGAAAAGACACCTCATCCTTAGCTTGCTCATTCCTGGCTGCTACAAAGTCAAGAATATAGATGTGTATCTTTCTCCATTAGTTGATGAGCTTAAGATTTTTTAGGAGGGGGTCGTGGTGGAAGATATGAGCAAGCATGATGGTTAACGGTTCGCTAATATTTGAGCCATTTGTCAAGAATCGTGTGGTGGGGGACTTTGCTTGAGCTACTACACCAAACACACACTCTACACGCAAGAGGAAGCTCACTCAAGAACACAAGAGGAGAGATGGAGGCCAAAACATTTTCTTGCTGATTTTTCTTCTTTCTTCCATACACATTACAATGTACACAAAGTATAGATAAGATATAACATAAAGGAAAGTGACCTTCTAAGTCAAACGATGCATAACCGACTACACTAATCGACTGGCACTATATCTCTGCCAGCTATAGGTAGGTGTAACAAACTAAATATAATAAGTGATGAGTTAGTGGCCATGTGAGTATCATAATGACCACTAACATGCTAAGTGTAGACATGTGGACTCATCTAGCCAGGCGATCCATCATCAATGTCCACATGTGTTGAGCTTGCCATCTCAACACTCCCCCTCAAGCTCAATTCTATCTCTACAACTCCAAGTAAGCTTCCGAACTTTCGAAGCTTCTCTGCACCCAATGCCTTTGTGAAAATGTCAACTAACTAATCTTGTGTGCTGATATATACCAAGTCAATCTCTCCTGCAAGTACCTTCTCTCTCACAAAGTGATAGTGCACCTCAATGTGTTTTGTCCTAGCATGGAATACTGGATTCCTAGCTAGTTGTATGCTACTCATGTTGTCACAATGAATGACAATTGGACCATCTCCCTACACATCCAAATCATCTAATAACTTGTGCAGCAATACCACCTCACATACTGCCATAGCACCACCTCTATACTCAGTCTCTGTACTTGATAAAGCAACTGTAGGTTGTTTTTTGCTGCTCCATGTAACTGCTGCACTACCAAGGGAAAACATGAATCCACTTGTAGATGTTCTGTCAGACATGCTACCAGCCCAATCTACATCTGTGTATCCAAAGACCTGTACGTCCTTATCTGCCTCATAAAAAATTCCATAATGTAAAGTGGACTTCATATACCTCAATATATATCTAACTGTATCCAAATGAGGCTTTTTAGGCATTTGCATAAACTGATTGACAAGGCCAACAATATAGCTCAAGTATGGCCTTGTGATAGTCATGTAAATCAAACTCCCTAATATCCTCGTGAACATAGTAGGGTCTTCTATCTCATCCCCAACATCAACACTCAACTTCACATTTTGCTCCAACGGTACTGAAAGAGGCTTACATGCTATCATACCATACTTGGATAACATATCCAAGCCATACTGCCTTTGGGACAGCCATATACCATCATCACATCTGATCACCTCAATAGCAATAAATTATCTTAACTCACCCAAATATTTCATCTCAAACTTCTTCAAGAAGTCCTTAGCTGCAGCAATTCCATTGTCAATGTTACATGTAATAATCAAGTCATCCACATAGATGACTATGATTACCAAACCTGCATCTCCCTTTCTCACATAAAGTGAGTGATAAGCATCAGAAATACAAAATCCAATATTGATAAGATACTCTCCAATCTTGTCAGACCATGCTCTAGGTGCTTGCTTTAGCCCATAGAGCGCCTTCTTTAACATGCACACATATGTGGGATGCTCTAAATCCTCATAACTTGTTGGCTGCTCCATATACACTTCTTCTTGCAATTCACCATGTAAGAAGGCATTCTTAACATCCATTTGCTGCAAACTCCAACCTTTGGCTATTGCCAAGGCAATCACACATCTAACAGTTGCCATCCTAGCAACTGGAATGAATGTCTCTTCATAATCTATGCCAAATATTTGAGCATAGCCTTTTGCAACTTGCCTAGATTTATACTTGCTAACTGAACCATTTGCATTATGCTTGACTTTGTAAACCCACCTACAGCCAATAGCTTTCTTACCCTTAGGTAAGGGTACCAAATCCCAAGTCTTATTGGTTTCTAATGCAGCCATCTCCTCATCTATTGATGCAAACCAAATCTTTTAATAGGGTATCTGACCTTGCTAGATCTGCGTATTATCGGATCACTCAATGGAGCCTTTACATTACTCTGAGCTCTCTGTATACCTGGTATCCTGACTAAAGGAATACAAAGCCACTGGAATCTTCGTAAAATCCTAAATGACTGGTAGATGCATCATTACCATCCAACACTTTCTTCTTTCCTTTTTCCTTCCCTACAATAGTTATAGATCCACCTGAAGATGTGGGGCTACTCCTTAGTCTCCCAGACCAAGGGCTCACTGTAGGTATAGTACCAGATGATGTTTCTAGTCAACTAAGACTCTGTGATTCTTGTTTTTCTTTCTGCACGTAACTATCATGATCATTATCATCATCTAATACATCACTAGTAGGTTCATACCAGCTACCCATCTCATCAAAGATAACATCCTTGCTCACTCTGAACTCACCTGTGATAGGGTTATAACAACGATATCCTTTCTGCTCTAAAGAATACCCAATAAAAATACATTTTTTAGCCTTTGGATCAAGCTTCTTGCGTAGCTCATCTGGCACATGAACATATGTAACACATCCAAATACCTTCAAGTTCGATAGATTGGGATTCTTGCTAGTAAAGCACTCTTCAGGAGTCATCCCATGAACTGTAGCTATGGGAGTTCTGTTCATAATGTAGACAACAGTATGGACAACCTTAGACCAAAAATATTTGGGCATATTCTTTTCAACCATTAATGCTCGTGCAACTTCTGCAATATGCCTGTTTTTCCTTTCTACAACACCATTTTGCTATGGGATATACCTGCAAGTAAATTGCTTCTTTATCCCATAAGTCCTCAAGAAGCCATTGAACTCATTAAAGAGGTACTCTCCTCCTCCATCTGATCTCAAGTACTTCACTTTTAAGCCTATTTCTATTTTAACAGCTGCCTTAAAAGATTTGAAGTGCTCAAACACATCACTCTTTTCCTTCATGAAGTATACCCATAGCTTCCTTGAACAGTCATCAATAAATGTGATAAAGTATTTGCTGCCACCAAGAGATATATTCTTTGTAGGCCCCCAAACATCTGTATGTACTACATCAAGTATATTTCTGCTCACTTCTCTATCATGCAAGAAGGGTTGTCTTGCCTACTTACCAAAGTGGCATACTTCACAAACTTTATGCAATTCTGCAACTCTAAAAGAAGGCAACCCTGTAACCAATCCTCTGGACTGCATTAATTGCAGCCTTTGCACATTTGCATGTCCAATACGTTTATGCCATATTTCAATATATGCAACTACTCCTTTTCCTTTAGCATACATAACAACATCCATTGCAGGAATTCCAATATCTAAAGTGAACATTTGGCCAACTCTACTTCCTTTTGCGACCAACCTGCACTTATCATTAAAGTCTTCTACAAAACAACCTTTTGCATTGAATCGGACCTGCAACCCCTGCTCTACCATTTGGCCAACAGACACTAGATTCTTTGTAATTAATGGCACATGTAGTACATCTATGAGACTCTTTGTCTCGCCATCATACAAGGACAAGGGAACCTTTCCAATGTGTGAAATTGGTGGCATGAATCATCACCTGTCTATACATAACCTGGGTTTTGTAAGTCTTGCATCTCTCCAAACCATTCAACATGACTGATCATATGATTAGATGCACCTGAATCGGTATACCATACATAATCATGTGTCCCCTTTCTTGTAACTGCATTCATCATATGCTGCATAACAAACAGACGCTCATTTTTGTCTTCATTCTGTTGTGAAGACAATGCATAGTTTTGTTGCTACAATTTACCACTGCAAATATCATCCTTCTTAGCATAAGAATTGGCTGCAATATGTCCTATTTTGCCACAATAATAGAAAACAATGGCAAAATTTCCAGAGCTTCTATTTTGCTATCCACCTCTTCATCTAGAGCTCCCCCTACCTCTAAAGTTTCTTTTGTCTCTAGAAGCTTGCATTTCACCAAACTGTTGATTGAACCTGTTTTGCTGGTTATCGCCAGCACGTCCCATACCATGGCCTCTCAAAGAGGATCTACCACGTCCCCTTCCGGAACTCGAGTAAAATGCTTGGACCTATTCACAATTTCTTTCAGATGAATCACCCTGCATATTGATCTCTTTAGTAATCATGAGAGAGATCAGTTCATCAAAATCTAGAAATGGCTTCCATACATATACTGAAGTAACAAACGATTTCCATGCCTTCTTATTGTTAAGGCCACTCAGAGTGGATGAAACCAAATCATCATCATCCGGCATTGCATCAATCGCTGCTAAAGCATCTGCAATGCTCCTCACCTTCAACACATACTCATTGACAGACATTTTTCCTTTCTTCAAAGCATTCAACTCTTGCTTGAGTTGAATCTTTCGTGCCTTTGTATTCACTAAAAACATGCTCTCAAAAATTGTCCAAGCTACATGTGAAGTTTCTGCATTCCTAATATGCTCCAACATCGTATTATCAATGACTGCTGATAACCAGTACATCACCTTTTTGTCTTTCACATTCCATTCTTTCCATGCTTTTAATTCATCTGCAGTCAGAGGGATACCCAGCTCTGGCTCCTTTTCTTCACCTAAAACAAACTCATAAAGGCCCTTTCCAATGAGGAAGTTTGTCACACGGAACTTCCATGAAGGATAGTTGTTCTTGTTGAGCTTCTCAATAATGGGATTTTCACTATTCTCTGCCATTATCACAAACAAGGATACAACACAGTAAGCTAGTCTTCTGCAATCTTTCACAACACGTGCATAGCACTACACCAAGTAACCTTTTTCACTGATTGCTCAATAGTACATGTAATCTGCAACCTGTTTGCAGATAAAATTTATGTTTTCTTCCTGCAAACACCTCAAAAATTACAAATTCGCAATCTGTAACCTGTGCACCCACTTTTGGTAAATACATCCGAAATCACAGTGTACCCTGAAACTACTGTCCGCAACCTTGCGACTCTAAAATGGGGCCTGAAACAGCCTCAGATGCCCAAAATAAATGTGGGGATCCCTAAAGGACATATGTGCAGAATACACAGTGCTGTGCTTGCACACCAAATCTCATAGCAATCTGAGATTTTTGCTCGACTCTGCTTTCGGTGCCTCCACATGCACTATCCAAGAGAGAGAGTGGAAGAATGGGAGAGCATTTTACCTGTTGCTTGCTTGCTTGAAGCTTGCTTTTTCTCATTTACTTCAGCCTTTAAAATCAACCTCTCTTAGTGGCGTGGCTCTGATACCACATGTCAAGAATCGCGTGGTGGAGGACTTTGCTTAAGCAATAGCCAAACACACACTATACACGCAAGAGGAAGCTCACTCAAGAACACAAGAGGAGAGATGGAGACCAAAATGTTTTCTTGCTATATTTTCTTCTTCTTCCGCACACAATACAATGTACACAAAGTATAGATAAGATACACCATAAAGGAAAGTGACCTTCTAAGTCAAACAATGCATAACCAACTACACTAATCGATTAGCACTATATCTTTGCCAGCTGTAGGAAGGTGTAACAAACCAAATATAATAAGTGATGAGTCAATGGTCATGTGAGTATCATAATGACCACCAATGTGCTAAGTGTAGACGTGCAGACTCATCTAGCCAGGCAGTCCATCATCAATGTCCGCACATGTTGAGCTTGCTATCTTAACACCATTCTCATGTGGACCATGCATGACTTTCCGAGATTCAGGGAGTGCTTAGGTAAGTAGGCTTTCATTCTCATTGGTAATATCCACTACAACAAAAAGGCCTCATAGATGCACATTTAGACACGATTTTTGAATATAGAGAAAATCTTATGGGCGCGTCTATCCGCCCATCTATTTGCGCGTTTATAATCGCATGTATCAACGAATTTACACGCAAAAATAGACGCATAATAGACACACATATACACGCTGGTAGACACGTTTTTACAAGCACTCGTAGATGCGAATGGAAAACAAAAAATGTAATACATAATGGAATCATCAGTCGGCCGCCATTGATTTTAGCCCGACGACCGCCATTGATGATTTACAAAATGCAATACATAATGGAATCACAAATCCTAAATACACAGACAGAGCAGAGAGAGGAAGAGAGAAACAAAGAGAGAGACAGAGACTCACCTTGGGTGTTTGGTGTGGCGGGTGGTGGCGCTTCTTCCTTCTCCTTCTTCCTCTCCTTGGTAAGTTACCCTCCCTTGATGCTTGCTTGCTTGCTGGCTGCTTCTTCTTGTTCTCCTCTCTCTTGTTCTCTCTTTCTTCCTCTCCTTGGCTTTCCTTTTTCCCTTCTTGTGTGTTTGAAATGAAAGAAGAGGTGAGTCATGAGGAGGTGAGGCATGAAGAGACTGCATGTCAGCTAAACTCAAGCTTCAGAACTGCAAAAAACACAGGAAAGAAAAGGTGCAGTTTGAAAAGAAATGATTTAAGTATGGTTTTAATTTTGACGTGTGCATCTATTTTTGCGTGTATATGCGTGTCTATTGTTCAGATAGATACGAGGATAGACGCGAATATAGACGCATAAATAGACATTAATATAGACACGAGGATAGACGCACATTTAGGCTTTATCATAATTTTTTATTTTTAAGATAAGTTTTAATAGTGAATTCTTATCATAAGTTTTAATGTATTTATGATGATTTTTTTGTATTTAAAATTAAGATATTATGTAAACATATGAATGAAAAATATTTTAATTTGATGTTATCATGAATTATTAGGTTTAATCATGTCGTCGTCATCACCTAGTGCGGTGCATGCTGATGAGTCAATGAGCACATCCTCAAGTAAGGATGAAACATTGCATCTTCATAATCGAGATGCATGGCTATGACAAAAAATTAAATGCATGTGTGATCATTATCGAGGGTATATTTTTCGAGCACATCAAATTGCAATGTCACACCTCAGCTTGTATGGAGAATGGGACCGAGAAAAATCATCGGTATTCATTGTTTTTTTTTTTTACCACTAAGATTGCTAGTCTATGTTGTAGGAATTATATATCAACGTACATGAAACTCCCTTTTATGGTTGAGCAGGATGCGGTGCCACATCCTCAGATGCTCCCTCCCGGGCGTCGAGAGGCTGCAAAACGTCGATGCGAGGAGGCAGAGTCTTCAAGAAGAGTAGAGACTGACAACCATGATAGTAGCCCTCATGAAATGCCCCATCAAGTCGTAGAGAATGAGATTTTGGACAACATGGTACACCATCTATTTTCGCAACCGGTTCAGGGAGAATGTCACTCTACGAAGCCAGATGATGCACTATATATAGCATCATCTACTCCGTTGTATGAAGTTTGTACGTACTCCGTTCTTTGTGCATCCCTCGAGATACTTAACTTGCAAACAATTTATGGATGGAGTAATGTCAGTTTGGATGCGTTATTGAAGTAGGTATCAATTCAGTTTTATTTTGAAATCAAACAAAAATATATGACGTTGGTGGTTTTTTAACTCACTTTTAAAAATATATATAGGTTATTATCACAAATGCTTCCAAAAGGAAACAAATTGCCAACTAAGAGAGAGCAAGCAAGACATTACTTGATATCTCTGGGAGGCCTCGATTATGTCAAGATCCATGCATGTGTCAATGATTGTGTCTTATTTCGTGGGATTCATTTGCACGAGAGTGCCCTGTTTGTGGTGAATCAAGATATGAAGTGGAGATGAAGTCAATGGATGTGCCTCGTAAGGTTTTGCAACATTTTCTGATTGTTCCACGTATAAAACTTATATTCAAGTGTAAGTCTATTGGAAAGCTCATGTCATGGCATGCTAGTCATCGTTCAAGTGATGGAAAATGGAGGATCCCTGCAGACACACTGGCATGGCAATATGTAGATAACTTGTGGCCCATTTTCAAAGAAGAGCCAATAAATTTGAGATTTGGTTTAGGTATGGATGGAATCAATCCATTTGGCATCAAAAGCACATCATACAGTGTATGGCCAGTGGTATTGGTGAACTATAATATTCCTCCATCCATGGCAATTAAAAAGGGACATGTAATGTTGTCCCTTCTGATTCTTGGAAAGCACAAGGTAAAAAACATGGAAATTTACTTAGAGCCTTTAATTGAAGAGTTAGAAATGTTATGGGAAGGTATTGAGGTGCAAGATACAAGTGCATCTGCATCCTCTAGAGATTTCACATTGAAGGCCATGTTGTTGTGGACCATGCACAACTTTCCAGGATACGGAGAGTGTTCAGGTACATGTATATAACTCTAGATTTGAAATTCAAGACTTGAATTAATTTCATTTTATTAATTCACTTGTTTTTTCAGATTTAACCACGTCAGGATATCATGCATGTCCTATTTGCGGTCCCTCTCTAATTTCCTCTAGGCCGGCACGTTTAAAGAAGGTTATCTACGACAATCATCATCGATTTCTTCCTATTGACCATCCCAAATATGTTCTCCCTACTAATGGAATGACTCCACAATCTCTAATCATTCGAGATTGGAAGGAGAGATAGATTAATGCCGATAGCCATCCTCCACTCGGCATGAGTCGGTAAGAAGTGCATTTCTCTCGATAGACTTTAAAGCATTTAGCATGATGAATTATTTACATAATATATTGTTTGTTTGTTAGGTTCTCTATATTTTTTCATCTTTCGTACTGGACTGAACTCAAGATCAATCACCTGTTGGACCCCATGCACATATTCAAAAATGTTGTATCTACATCATGGGATCACTTGATAGGGGCTCGTGATTCAGTTAATGTAAGGGAGGATTTACGTAACATTGGTCGCATGAGATGAGCCTAGCCACGCATTGGACCCAGAGGAAAGATTGAGCTACCCCATGCACCTTGGATGTTGTCAAAGAACGAGGAAAAAATAGTGAAGGAACAAATATATAGCTTTCAAACACCCACAGGATGTATGAGATGTCTCAAGGGAGCCTTCATAAAGAAAAAGAAAAGAGATGTGGAGCAACTATCTGGTTTGAAGTCCCACGATTGGCACAAAATGATTCAAGTAAGGGTATCTCTAACCATGAATATAGTAATTAGTGGAGTAACTATGTATAAACTTGGGGGTATGATGACTTTTACCTCAACTAATCATTTGATCTATGAATATTGTTTACATTCAGTTCGTACTTCCTACTAGCATATCCCATTGTGTATCCAAAGATGTACGTGATATCATTTACAAGATGGGAGAGCTTGTGAGGTGTGTATACATTGTATTTTTTCATTATATATCTTTGAATTTCTACACAAAAATAAACAAGCACATCATACATCTTGACATATACGTGAGCTCGAAGGAAATTGATCCAAACACATTACAAGATGCTCGAGTATTATATGTTGAGGTGGTTTGTTTGGTAGAGGAAATTTTTTCTCGATCCATTTTAACTACATAATTACATTTACTCGTACATTTGATTGATGAGATCGCACTTTGTGGGGCAGTTCATGTAAGGTGGATGTTTTTTCTTGAGCGCTTCATGAAAACCTTGAAAGATTTTGTGAGGCAAAAAGCATGGCCTGAGGGAAGCATGGCTGAGGGTTGGTTAGTGCAATCATCCCTTGTTTATATCTCTGAATATCTTGCTGAAGTGGATCTCTCTCAACCACGACTATGGAAAGATGATGAAGACTTGAGGATGACCTCTATAGTACCTCAAGGAAAAGGAATGAGTAAAGTGCTAACAAAAGAAGAACTTCGTAAGTTAAATAGTTTTTGTGTGCTCAATAGTGATGTAATGAGCAAATGGGTGACACTATATAATGAAGCAAGGGCAAGAAGAAAAAGCGAAAGACAAGAATTTCGCACTAGATATGGACGTAATGTCTCATTTCCAGATCAACTAAATGCGCTCCCACGTCATATTGATATACATTGGTTACATGAGGAAATGGAGAGAATGGAAAAAGAGGAGGAAATTAATATATCTCAAGAAGAGTGGGAATACGCACGAGGTTGCTTATCAAAGGTGAGACGTACTATCAATTAATTTGTTTCTATAAGTTTTATTTTATATAAATAATTGACATGTTTGATCTTTTATCTTTTACTACTAGTGCACATTATTCAATGCACTTTGGTGTGAGGGTAAACATCTTCGAACTCAACGTATAGATGAAAAGAGAAATACCCAAGATTGTGGTGTCCTTGCTCACTTCAAGGATGCCAATGGTACCATGGAAGGTTATTGTGGCTTGATCCAAGATATTCTGAAGCTTGGATTCTTTATATATGTACTAGATATGAAGTGGTTTAAAGAAGTGGTAACAAATGGTGAGCATTGCACAATCAGACGTCATCCAAGTGGTTTTGTAATCATTAACTCTACAAAATTTCACCAAAACAAGAATGACACATTAGTACTACCTCAACAATGCGAGCAGGTATATATGCAAAGGCTAATTTTTTTAATATGTATACATGTGATACATATACACAATATAATAAATACTTAAGTTTTTTGCTTTTGTTTTTCAAATACAGGTTGTGTATCATCCAATGGTAAACAATAACCGATGGTGGTATGTCATCCCTATATCTAATCGTTCAAAACCAATATATGGTAATATTACCGACATGGAGATAGCAGATGACAATCCAACAATTAATGATGATGTGCATGATGACACCATAATGGATGATATGCGTGATATAGTACAAGATGAACCTCACGAGGATGTTCAAGGAAATGAAGAAGAAGACAATAATGTGATTGTCGATGATATTGATGAAGTTATTGAGCAATATAGCAACACATCTAATAGTGGGATAGACTTATTTGTTTCGTTACCTCTTGGTAACATAGACCTAGAAGTAGATAGTTTAGCAAGGGCTGATCTCATTGAAGATGAGATGGATCATTCACTGTAACATACTTAATTTGCTTATTGATTCAATGTGTATTCCTAATTCTATGGTTTTTATCATACGCACACGTGCATACTCAAGAATCAATAGTCAAGTTTAAAGCTAAATTGAATTTTCCATAATAAAAAGGAAATATTTTTTATCATCTTCAAGTACGTAGAGAAATTACGAGATACATATTGCAATGCTTGCTACTAATTGTTCGGTTTTTGTCGCTTGCCGCTAATTACTTATATCAGGCTTGTGAACTGGAGAAACTGCCATTCATTAGAGAGCAATGAAAAAGTAATTATTAACTCTATTTTTTTAATTCAATGATTCAATGTGTATTCTTAATTCTATGGTTTTTATCATGCGCACATATGCATGCTCAAGAATCAATTTCAGGTGGTTAAATAATTATTAACTTTGGTTTTTTAATTATGTGAATTGCAATTTTAGGTGGTTAAATAATTGTGCATCTGCTGGCGCGTCTATATTAGCGTCTATTTGCGCGATATATAGACGCAAAATTTGCGTCTATTTACACGCACGTTTACACGCACTTATAGATGCTATGATAGACGTGTGTGACTTTGTGCGTCTAACATGCACGTCTATGCCTCATTTCTGTTGTAGTGATCTGTCATAGATCGTTCAAATTTGTATTCATTGGTGGATGGAGGTGTTGGAACAAGTCTAGTTACCTCAGGTTATCATGCATGTCCATTGTGTGGGCCACAATTAGACTCTCGAAGGTCATGAACTATGAAGAAGATGGTATATCAAGGACATGCTGCTTTCTTGCTAGAGGGTCATGAACTAAGGGAAGGTTTTCTTGGACGACCTCCAACATGAATAAATGCCTAAGCTGGTACGAGCAAAAAATGGTCCACACGGAGTCACATCCACACGGAATGTGACAATTCTCAGTTTTCTATGAGTTATTGTATTGGACCCACTTATAGATCAACCACTTGTTGGATCCCATGAATATTTTCAAGAATGTGGGGAGCTTACTATGGGACCACACACAAAGGCCATACCACAAAAACATGTATAGATTGTGTCCGGACTGTATCTAGTAAAAGCAGAATGGAACAACATCAAGCTACAACTGCGAGGATGACTAGATATGACAGTCTTGATGATAGATGCACCTTGAGCAACATTGCACAGATGACCTAAGACATTAGTGGAAAATCCACATCTGTCTATGCAGTTGGGGACTCAAGGGCATTTGTCAGAAGGCTTAAGTTTATAAGCCAAGACCCAGAAGATGAAGACATAGTACCGCCTGCTTATCGTAGGGTCAAAGTCATTGTGAAAAGAGGGCACACTGTCAATGCTATGATTAATGAAGAAGCAGATTTTAATATCTTGACCTATGAAGCATGGACTCTACTAGGCCAACCAGAGCTCACACCGACTAATTCAACTCTTAGTCCTTACGAGGGACACCCATAAGCACTTATAGGAAAGTGCAAAATCCTTGCGACAATTGAAACGGAAAGCTTGTCTATCCTCTTCCATGTTCCTCCAAATGGTGCTAATTATGGAAAAGAAACCCTCCTAGGAAGAACCTTAAAAAGGGTGACCAAGTGTGAGGCTGATTATGTAGCACAGAGGATACACTTGACACTACCAGGTGTGAGGATAGTCACAACCTTTAGCAAGGGTGACCTCATCGAACCTCAAAGGAAAGGCAAGGAAGGTGCTGACATAACAGAATAGCCTAGTAATGAGAGCAAGGACCTGTTGAAAGAGTTGATAAAAGCACAAGTTGAACAACAAGAACCAGTGAGTGAGGCCATGCTTGAAACAAGAAGGTCAGGAGACAATGCCAAGGATGGGCTTTGGACTTACAAATATCATAGAAGATCCCAAAAGAAGCCCAAGCCTTATAGACGAAGGCATCGATGGAGAGCTAGCACAACGCAGCGATGGATATCCAAAGTATTACTACGTGCACAAGGGTATTATGCAGGTAACCGTTGGATTTGGGTACCAAAAACCCTTGCTAAACCTCATTTGTCGGTCGAAGGCCAGGACGTATCAAGAGCAAAGAAGCGTAGGAGAAAGTCTAAACAAAAAACCAAGTCCCGAGTCAAAAACATTGGAGTGACCGAGCCCCTCATGATCGAAATCAAGAAAATAAATGGGACTAATCGAAGGGTAGATCCTTAGCCTAGCGTGCTTGATAAGAAAATATTAGATGTAATAGTTGAGGATACGCAAAAGCCACTAGTGCCCAAGAAGCCTTAGATTTCCCAAGTGGATAACAAGCATAATAGGCACAACATTGCTCATCGCAAGGCTAAATTCTCAACAAACCAAATGGTAGAATCATCTAATAGCCACGAGCAAATCTTCCAGCCAGTGTCCAAGCCACTTAGGAGTTCCAAGTCTCCTATACCCTCTTTCCCTAAATGGACATAGGAAGCACAACAACAGTCATCAAGTGCAATTGCTCAATCCCAATCTCTATCTCCATCTTAGCTTCCAAATGTCCAAGAGGTGGAACAAGACACCACCCATAGCTCTCGGCCCAAGGATATGCCTGTGCAATCTATTGTGACTAGATCAATCTGCACAAGTGAATGCTCAAAGGGCAACAAAAGACACAACCACTTTCAATTTGCCTGAGGACCCAACACTGCAATCTACTAACAGTAGCCAGTCCACTAAACTAGCTGTTATTGCTTCCAATCAGGGATCACAACAGTCAGATTTTGGCCATGATGACACCCCTTGCAGAATATATCCTTAGCAATTCACCTATGGAAGAGGTGTCACAACCAACATCCTTGACACCTTTAGCACTTCCAAAGCACCTAAATCCTATGCTTGAGTAGAAATCTCTCAAAGAGGTGGCCAAGAAGAGGGCGCATCTGACCAATCAACCTAGCAAGGTTATTTAGCAGGCCACAACCATGCCCCATGAGGACACACTAGAGAAAGAGAATGCTAAGGCCCAACCAAATACATCAATGATTGACCCAATTCAGGGTCCTAAGTCCTTAAAGGAGACAACGCAACTGCCCAAGAAAAAGAGGACAAAACAACGGCAATTGCAAGTGGTGGTAGACGCCAATAAGATCGAGACCAAGAGCACTGAAGAGATGAGGAATAAAACATCAAGCCCATCCACCAATGAACCCATTTCCATCTCTCCTAATAGCGGTGAAACCTCAGACGGATCCATGTGTTCTGATAAGTCAGAGCAACCATTACCATCAATGGTTGCTTGCAACACTCAATCCACCGACAACAGAACTCACATTGACCAACAAGAGTGGATACAACACTATCACAATAGGGTGACAAGACTATACCGGTCACATCCAAGGAGAACCATGACACAATAGCAGTAAGGCCTCAGGAGAAACATGGAAACCCCGAGAGCATAAGCAATCCTAGAGTTGACCAATCTTGCTCATCTAGGCCTGAGTCCCCCAGCTATGCTAAAGCCTAGGGAAAATCCTAGAACCTTGCATGAGATAGCAACCGGGCAAGCCCTCATTGAACATAGAAGTGTCGCAGAATGCTTAACTGAATCGGATGCTAAACTCAATATTTGCACGTGTCTATGTCCTCGAAGACATGGGTGCATTCCCTAAGAAGCAGCTTGGGGAATACTTGCCATTTCCCCTATCATAGGAAGAGCAAGAACATCTTGACAAGCACTATGACATGCTCCTGCATGAACACATGCAACTCATCTCTGACGAGGAAGCCAACAAACTACGCTTAATTGTGACATTCAATGATGTGCTCTGCCAACCAAATCTCTTAGAGATAGAGAAACTAAAGCAAAAATCAGAGGGTTGAAGTCAATTTGAAAAGTGTTGGTTAGAAAATCGCGCTACAATGGCCGAATTAGGAGCCCATATTATGATGGTCTCATAGGAGCAATTGGCCAAATGGCAGTCTCAAAGAGACCCAATCTATGTGGCACCAACTTCCTTTCGAAGTGATGACTGCCATTCGGGATAAGGACTTAGCTGGAACTAGCCAAGAGAACTCTCTGGCTGATAAGGTTCTCACTAAGGAGGAGCTACATGTTGCAAGTAGACTCGGACAAGGTACCATGCTACTGGATGTTGCAAAATACCTATTGCTATTGAGTAAACTGCCATGAGTACTGGATGCGTGTGCCACACTCCAGTATAATCATGAGTTCTACAACTAGTTTTTATCCTCACGAAGTGACATGGATTCATAAATGTGTACATAAATAAACAATGAGTTTTATGATTGTGTATAGACAATGCCAACACACAAAAGCAATGTTAATCAAAGCACAGGGAGAAAATTTTGGGTTTAATAGGCTGATCTCCTCAGGTCCTCCTCTCATCACATGTTTGGAAGTTGTGTGACCATTACTACCTCCAAGTGGAGGGCATGTAGCCCTCACTACTGCCATGGGAAGCCTTGACCAACACCTTTGAGGGTGTAGATGGGGCACCGTCCCTTTTTGCAAGCTTTCCCCCATTTTTTATCTATCCTTTTGGGGAGCCCTGCTCCACTCCATCACAACCAGTCCATGCAACTAAGCATAAGCCAAGATCTGCTAATGGCTAGAATACGCCAGTAGTGTCCAGACAGGATGAACATCGTCACGGGGACCATCCTTCTACAACAAACACTCTATGCCTCACCGCACCCCTCGTCATATGCACTTGATAATCCATTGTTTAATCCCTTCCATGCAAATAGTTCTATCATGCCTCAGGGCCTAACCCTTGGTTCACATTTTGTAGGTTCCCCCATAGTAGCTATCATGGAGCACCCAGTGTAGTTGACCTGCAAGGAAGCTATCTGTCATCAGAGGGAGCATATGACACAAGCTTCTCCACCCGGGCACTATGTGCCTACGCTAAAGAGGTACGCACTAAAAAGAGGCCCCAAGCGACACCACCTAGGATGCAGGTCGAAAGCTCTCGAAGCCAAGAGGACAAAGGCTCAAGGGAATGCCCGAGGGGTGGTAACCCCAGCCGTGCAGACCCACACCAAACGCTTGGGCACATGGTGCTTGAAAGAGAAGATGACAGCTAGAGACAAGAGGTAATTTGATGAATTATTTAAAAGCATTCTTGAAACAATTGCGGCTAGGGATTACGTCATTTGGATCCCAGCCGATATCTTCATTGCCTAGCCTAATGGGAGTCCTGCACTGGCACAATCCCCATCGCCCGACCACCCAAATTCACCCCGCCTCATACAAATAGAATAGGCCCTATGTTGTATAAGCTGCTTGCCAAATGCCATTTTTTCATAACTTTTTGTCCTTAAGTGGTTAAAGGGGCACGCTCCCCAACTTTACAACCTCCCTTACAGACTACTAATACATGTCATGTCTTTAACAAGCACCGATAAAATGCATTGTAGTCAATACCATAGGACTTAGATAAAGTAACATCTTCTTACATTGCATTTGTTCATTATAATTGATGCAGGTGACTTGCATATACTCTCATGAAGTGTCAAGTGGATGCAGGATGACACAGGTCTTTGTACAAAAGTGTTCAATGCCCAAGTCACCGCAAGACCACCAACCTCACAAAGATCCATGACGAAAGCCTCACTGCCGAAAGCGAAAATCACCCCTGATGATTGCCCACATCACATGGCCCAAAGCATGATCACTGGCCACTCTCTCTTTCTGGGTCAAACTCTATACCTGACACTCATGGAAGTTTTTACCTCAATTGTACCAACATCACATATTACAAAGAGGTTTTGCAAAATCTCCAGTGTATCTCCCAATCTCAACAACTATTCCTCTAGCAATGAGGCTAGGACAGAATCATTCGCTGTAATATCTAGTTTCGCAGCCTTTAAATCTCGACATTTCCCAATCCAATTGAAAAGTTGATAGCCTTAATGTATTGCAATGGTTGTACTCATGTTATTCTTTTATTTTTTTTTAAAAGGGGAAACAAACAAAAAGAAAGAAAGACAAAAAAAAGCACTCACAATCACAGCATGACACCTGGGAACACAATATTAGTGAGTTTTGGAATCTCCCACTTCCCATTTTTTGAATACTAAAAAGGTGGCACCCGGATAACATACCTTTAAGTTTCTCAAAACCATATGATGTGACCTATCATTGGAAAGCACTTGAAAAATGGAATCTATTGAGCTATAGAGCGCTCAATTTGGAGTTATAGTGTTCAAGTTAAGTCAAATCTAAAGATTTGACCACGTGTCCCAAACTTATGGGAAATTCCCATATTCCCCAATATGGTGTTTAGGGGTCCTCAAATTAGGTATGCCCACTGACCTTGGTCGGCTAGCTCCGTCCCTAGTCCCCTAGCCCTCTACATATCCCCCACAATTGTTCAGGGCACATCAAGGGCATGACGTACCTAGGGAGCTTGTCTCGCCTATGGTTAGACTTGTCACCCTAACCCATTTACACAATTCCTTTTTGCACTCCGCCTTAATACCATCGCAATCGATCGTGGTAAACACCACACGAATGGCCATGAACAATACACCGTACTCATCGAGCAAGCCCAATAGCTACCAGTTACCAAAAGTTTAGTGTCAATGTGTTCAATTATGCTACATCGTGCTATCACAACGTAAAGAATGTCTCATACATCTTCATGTATACTTCTCCTCACAACATGGACAACTTTTCTTAATCCACACATTGTTACGAGGAACTAGACCCAGAGTCTTCTAACTACATAATACCTAAGTATGCACGAGCACTCACATCATATCTGCACCAAAATATATACATAGTTTGGGTCCCCAAGTGAAGGATAATACTCTCAACTTGTTAGAGTTCGACCTGTCTCCCAAACTACTCAGACTATGTCTTATGCACGATAAGAAGACTAGCACTACCCCTAGGGAGAGACTACATATGAAAGGTTTTCAACTGTAGGTATTAAAGACTCCAATGGAAGTACCATCAGCTCTTCATCAACACTCAACGTTGAATTCTTATCCTTTATCATCATGCAAGCCCACCAAGAATTGTCGACCGCCGCAAAATACCAAGAACACCAACACATGTGCTAACCCCAAGAGTGCTACTCCCAACAACAACTAGCCCTATCACGACCTTCATCCACCCCACCACCAAAACTCCTCCACGGCAAACCATAGTTGTCCCTTCCACCCACATCTTCGGTGCATACCAAAGCTTGCTACCTATGACGATGAGTGCCATGGGACTGGCACTCATCTAGGAGGGGGGTAATGTTAACCCTCAAATGAAAAATGTGGAAAAGTAAAAAAATCTAAAGCAGAAGACAAGGCCAAGGAAAAAGTGAAACAGAAGATGAAGGCGTACCAAGAAGAATGTGAAAACATAAGAAGTGTAAAAAAGTCCTAAAGCAAGGAGAAAGGTGCACGAGAAAAAGCACGAGTTTATACTTTTGTAAAAAAGCGCAAGGCGCACCAGGATTTATTTTAAGAATGCCAAGCTCTTACCCGTGTAATTTGTAAAGGTAGATGGGCAGTAGGAAGGAAGTTAGGAAGATAGAAGGACAATGGGAAAAAGGGCCTAGGCCATGGCTAGCCATGTAAAAAAGGGGATAAGGGGATGACCGCACAAAATGGATTTAGGGTTTTGTATATAAAGTTGAAAAGTGAATGAGAAGCTCATTCTTGTGTGTGGCTAAAAGTGGCTCTCTTCTTCTTCTTCTTCTTGCTAGCTTGAGCTTGTGCTTGAGAGAGGAAGTGTGAGAGTGTGAGGGTGAGGGATTGGGGAGGAGAAGCTCTCCGTCTTCTCCTCTCTTCTTCTCTTCTCTTTTATTCTCTTGTCTTGCTCACGGAAATGGATCTTGGAGCGTGGAGCTTGAGGATGGAGCTTGCTTGAAGCTTGCACTTGGATCATGGAGCTAGCGGAGTGTGTGGGGGAGGAGGTAACTTGATTGGCATGGAGGTAAGCTCTCTATACTCATGGATAGGTATCACATCGGCTATGTGAGAGGTAACCATTAGTGCTTGGCTTGGAACACTTGAAACAATAAGCGGTCCGTGGGTCTTGGCGGTTGAGCGTGAGCTCCCACAACACTAGACATCAATGATGATAATAAGAGCAGTGATAATAAGAAGAAACCTAACAAATTTCAATACTATTGGACATCAATCATCATGATATTAATCTCCCATAACTACCAAGTATCCTCAAGTGCCACAACATTATAATAAACTCCTCTGGACCCTTCTACAGGTAAGCATCCTCATTTTCTTCATAAGATATGTTGGAGATGGTTGTGATGGGATGCTTGGCTATTGCATGAGGTTATATTTTGCATCTTTTACATTTACAAAACAAATGCACGAAATGAAGGAAGCATTAATATTAGCACAAAAAACTATTTCTAACCTAACGGACAAGGTTGATAATCTAGAAAACTCTAACCAGACATTGCAATAAAAATTATTGCGCTTGAAAGAAACTTCAATAGGGTTTAGACAGAGAAAAAGACCACTTAAAAATATAATGGACTTGTGTAGTCGGGTGAAGAAAAGGAGACTAAATCTTGCAAAGAGACGTGTCTCTAATATTTCAGGTATTAATATTCAAGAGAACGATGAGAGGGTTAAGCTTATTAAAGAAACCATGACAAAGAAGGACATTATAAGGATTCTTAAATCACTTGAAAATGTAGACTTGAGAAGCCAAACTCTAAAAGAGTTAGTGAAATATTTAAAAGGAACAGTTAAACCAGATGAAATAGTGGAGACATGTGATAGTATGGATATCAGTCGTCGTAGAGGTTATCGTTCTCTCTCTAAAGTGTGGTTTACAAATCTTAAATGCCATAGAATAAGTGCATTTGGTTTGCCTCGGCCTCTTGTAGTTTCAATTGCTAGGATAGCTATGAATTGTAGGATTCCGGATGTTTTTGAGGAGTATATTTATATAGAAGGATCCATGTCCTATAAAAAACATAAAACAAAGGCCTTTTTTGAATACAACACATTTAATCATATTTTGATTGATCTTAAAAGAGTCCAAATTACAATGGTCCATATGTATAAATTTATTGTCCAAGAATTTGTGGTATTTTGAAGTTTGCACTAAATTTGGATGAAGCATAGATTCAAAAGGGACAAAAGATGGAAAGAGTCAGCATCTATATCATGAATAGGGCATTGGATTACATTATCGGAAGGGAGCCAAAACAAAAATTTAAGATACAATCTGAGATGGAGCTTTGGTGGATTGGTGCGGCCCAAGTACCAACTAAAAGTCATGAAATCTTGAAATGGTTATTCTCTCATATAGGTATTCCTAATATTATAAAGTCTCAAAGTGAAGGTGAAATGTTGATAGTCGATGGTGTTGGTAGTTTTAATGTTGAATGGCATATGAGTGATGACCTAAAAACTATTAAATGTATGCTTGGAGTAAGTAATGGGGCCAATGCAAAATATCCTTGTATTTATTGCTTGGAGAATTTATGTAATATTTTCGACATAACACTTAATTTAAAAAAATTGGGCTTGAAATGTTTTAAAAATTACTCGTTGAGTTATCACATAAGTGACTGCATGTAACATCAAATCTTACATTAAATCAATTCTGCAATCTGACAGGAGAAGATGCCTCAATGAACCTAGCCAACAAAAAAGTAAATATGCCTCGTAAATAATATTACAACGGCTTGATCATAATATTTTCCACATTATATTTGATTTAGCATTCTCAATTCCATTTAATGTATCAAAGATCGCATTGATTTTGCAACGGCAAGACAAATCACAAAAGCTTAATTGGTAGACAAATAACGTGCAAGAACAAGCATGATATTGAGTAAGTTAAGTATCAAAGAGTATGGCATGACTTTATAAACTAAATAAGTCATGAGGTAACTTGGCCAAAAACTACCATATGAAGTCATTTTGATGAAAAAATATGTTTTTGAAAAAATAGGCAAAAAATCATGACTTTTTTCACGCCTGGAGAGAGAGAAAGCATTTTAAAATCATCTCCATGCCACCATCCAACAGGTAGGCAATCAAAAAGCATTTTTTATCAAGCTTACTTAGCTCTTAACAAGTAGCCAAAAGAATGAGTGACTGCATGCTTCCCCCTCATGACTATAAATACAACCCCTCTCCTTCACAAAGAAAGCAAGAAGGAAGACCTCTTGATGATGGAAAATTTTCTCTACATCTCTTTTCCATTCTAGCTTGAGCCTTGAAGAAGGAAAACACCCCTCTTCTACCTCATTTCCATTTTCTCTACCCCTTTTTTACGTCTTTTTTCCATACAGCCATATCGCTAAACAAAATGCTAGAAAAAGTTTTCTAGACGACCACCAACTCTCCTGAGCTACCACGTTAATTTTGCCTAACATCCATGGCTCCACAAGGTCGCAAAAATTCAAGAAGCCCATTTGAAGCAAAAGAAGCAAGAAACGCCATCGATGGAGAAAATGACGCAGTAAGAATTGGCAAAACCCCTGCTACTACAAACCTGATAGAGGTAACATCTCATTGGTTTGGAAAAAAGTAACGTTTTATAAGCTTATCGCTATATTTGGCTTTAAATGATTATAAACACATTTTAAAGAAAATGCATATGAATTGCCGCTTAGGAAAATGACCTAAGTAATATAATAATAAACTACTCAATGAAAGGATTATATGCCTATCATGAAGAAAATATCGTAATTATGATTTATTTCGTGATATTTATTATTATTTTGTTAATGATGCGTGTGATTATAATAACTAAAAAAAGGTAGAAGGTGTTAGGGAAGGGAATATTTTATAAATTTTCCTTGAAATTGACTATCTCTATTTTTTTGCTAATGATAAATAGACGCATATGAGTCTTATAAAATTTATAGAAAATAATTTAGATAATATCATGAAATAATCAATGCATTAAATCAACATAAATTTGTATAGAAAAATATATACTAGACACACATAAATTAGGTGCGTAGTAATATAATTCGATATTTGAAAGATGAAAGAAAAATTACACTTATAATTTTTACATTGCTTAGAATAAAGTTTTCAGGAAAATAATTAGCATTGCATTTATGACATAGCTAAATGAAAATTGATCTTCCTAGATAATGTTGAAAGTTCAACAAATGGTCGGACATCATCGATTAAACCATAAAATATGAGAAAAATAAAAAAAATATTTTCTTGTTGAGAACACACACAATGTTAATATTAATGGTTATATTAGAGCGAGAGCATCAATATCATGAGTTGACCCACATATGAATCAACGAGAAAACCTTACCTAAAATATCGAGGATGTTAAAGTAAAAATAACTATGAAATAGTCGATAACCCTGAAACTATCAGTATAAGGAAATCAAATAAATATTGAAAGTCTATAAGACTTATTGGACATTGATAAGAATTTGTCGATACAAATTCTAATGTCTAAATAGACTTGGAAATTTTGAGATCGTACTAAGTGTGGGTTAGGGTAGGGCAGCGCATGAATTTCTTGCCATAGGTATAAATGCCCATATTATCTTTTAGGGTAAAAATACCAAGTTTTCATAAGGATAAAATAGACTACAGATTCACGAAATAACTTGCGGATCCAGAAAAAAGAGTTGCAAGTAGGAAGTGAGACCCTAAGAATAAGGTGGGACCTTAAAAGAGAAACCTTACAATTGGGTGGGGATGCTTCCTATGCTAAGAACATCAGGATGGGATCCTGGAGTCCCCGGTAATAGTAAAGGGATGGAAATCTTGGAGGGTTTACTTTCTTGTGCACAGACATAAGGGATTTTTCGATGAATGAAGGTTTTATCTTGGGCATAGCCAGAAGGAAAAAAGCATTGTAAATAACTTTTGTGAAATAATAAATAAATATGTTTTTTTAAAAGATTATTTTTCTCTGTCTTTGTGTTGTGTTGTAAAATTAGACAAAGGAACCTATGATAACGGGTTAATTAATAAAGATGCTTTTATATGTCATAACTTAATGTGATAGGTAATTAGAAAACTAAAGAAAACCATTTGTGGAAAGTGGGTGGACGAGATCCCTGATGGATCCATCCTATGGATGGGTGGTCTCGGTAAGCTAGGAGCTTCTTTCAAGAGATTGAATGAAACGTTAATTAGGGGAAATTAGGTAGAGCCGAGCGTTGACTTACCTAAGGTCAGGTCTTAAAACCTTGATCAATAATTATCTTAGGGGAAAGGTGCAGCGACTGTGCCAGAACTCCATTAAGGTTCCCTGAATCCTAACTAGTTGCTGGAAAAAAGTGTTGCACTCCATGAACGAAGGGTAACTACGATCGCTCCAATCGGACAAGAAGCCCTTGTGGGACATCTCTGATGGAGCTAGTTGATGCATCAAGACCTCAGTTGTCAAATTAGGACCCCAAGCTTGCAAGTTGATCCTCGTGGGGACGGCCAATACCTTCCTTTATGGGGTGGAATCTAGGAAACCTAGACAATAGACCCTGTGCATTCTGGTGAGTGTCGGGCGAAGCCAAATAGGATAGTTTCTCGATGGACCACTAAAACGTGCTACTAGGGAACTACTAGGTAGGCACGTGACATGTGGTATCAGAGCATAATTGAAATTAAAATATATATGGTTTTTAAGACTAACTTTTCTAAGTAATAATCAGTAAGGGATAAACTTTGGCAGAATAATGAAGCCTGGAATAAGTTCCTTGTTTTTCGAGCAATGTACACATCAGCGCTGAACTCCACGGATGACGAGTGGAAAAGAGAAATGATGAAGACTCGATCACCTATATGATCCATCCCTTATGAATCGCGAAAGAAGATGGTTCTGGGATGACCGTTATTGTTACATTGAGGCCGATCGATTCTTAGATATGGAGACTAATCTAAAATGCATTGAATGGATGGAAAATCTAAAAGTAGTTGAGGCATTCTGTCAAGAAGGAATTCACTTATGATTACCAGTGGTTGACAGATACGTCTAGACCATTATGTCTATGACAAGGTACTAAAGGTAATCCCAGTTGACAGGATTATAATCCAAGGACATCGCAAGTATCGAGATTACCGTACCCATGGTTTTCCAGATCTACCATTTCCACAGTATAGGTTTCTGGACATAGATAGCAATTGGCCTACTTTCTTCTACATGAATGTAACTAATATCTATCCCTAAAAAAGAAAGATATAACGATATCCTATTTTGAAAATTGTACATAGCATCTAGCATATCCTATCGATGCTTATGTATATCTACTTGTAAACATCTACCATTTGTAAATATTCCTTACTTGTAAAAATCATAACATATGGCTACTGATTATAAAAGACAACAGCGACTAGATTTTGTTAAAATATTGTGCTCTTTGGACCATCATTGTTTTACAAAACTACTAAGATATGTTAATGTGGAAATGAAGCTGAAAAGTTTAAAGCACTAAACTAATTTGTGAAACTTATGATAACCCATGGTAATACAACTATCGCTAGTCCGATTGAAATTCAGGAGAAGAAGTATCTCCTTAAGCAGGTTACGCCACCGGAATTCGATGGCAAGGCCAAAGACGTTGAAGCCGAGGCAAAGATTTGGATTGAGACCATGGAGGACTACTTTATTGCTATGGGAACTAGCCCTGCTAATCAAGCTATGATCGCCAAGTTGAAATTGACTGGTGAGGCATGCATGTGGTGGAAACAGTGTTGTAAAGACCACGGACTTTCTAAGACAACTATCACTTGGGAAATTTTGAAAGAAGCTTTGCGTGGTCGATATTTGCTACCAGCTTATCGCACGCTAAAAATGAATGAGTTCTTTAACTTAAGACAGCTGGGAATGAGCCTGGAGGCATATTACTCAAAGTTTATCTCACTGCTTAAATATGTGCCTTCCATGACTATTTCTCAGCAAATGTCTAAGTTTTGTCACGGATTGAATGCTCCTCTGAACACACACCTTGAATCTGTCAAGATTGTGGGAGAGAAGGAAGGAGTCTCACTTGAAGCTTTCTTGCTTGCACAATGGGGGAATACATACAAGGGTGGAGGCTGAAAAACAGTTTTCCTCTTCTTAGTTGTGTAAGCCAAAAGAACTCAAGTACAAAGAAATAGAAGAACCCTCTATATGGGTCTCAAACCAAACTCAACTAACTACGGTGGCATACTAACTGAGCCACGAACTAGAGTAGATAAGGATAGCTATCATGTAGCTATTATTCATGGGCGGTGTACCAACCACGTCTGCAACTGACAAGTCGGTGACATAAATACACAACGGTCACCCTGGCGTATCACGAGTGGAGCTCGATATCTCAACACTCCCCCTCGAGCTCAATCCCAATTCCTGCACACCAAGCAGGTCTCTGAACTTGCGCAGCTTCTCTGCGCCCAATGCCTTCGTGAATATGTCAGCTACCTGATCCTCTGTGCTGAAATAAACTAGATCAATAAGACCTAGTAAAACCCTCTCTCGCACATAGTGATAATGCACCTCAATGTGCTTTGTTCTAGCATGATAGACTGGGTTATTTGCCAAGTGTATACTACTCATGTTGTCACAATAAATGACAACTGGTCCATCTGTAGACTGATGCATATCATAAAGTAGCTTATGCAACCAAGCTACCTCACATGCAGCCATTGCTGCACCCCTGTACTCAGCCTCTGTGCTCGACAAGGCAACTGTAGGCTGTTTCTTGCTGCTCCAAGTGACTGCAGCACTCCCAAAAGAGAACACATATCCATTGGTAGATCGTCTATCAGAAATACTACCAGCCCAATCAGCATCAGTATATCCATGCAACTGTATCTGAACCCCAGTCTCATAAAATAGTCCATATTGCAATGTGGACTTCACATACCTGAGTATGCATCTAGCCGCATCCAAATGTGGTTTCCTTGGAGCTTGCATAAACTGACTTACCAATCCAACAGCATAGCTCAAATCTGGCCTGGTAATAGTCATATAAATCAAACTTCCTACTATGCGTCTGTACATAGTAGGGTCTTCTAGAAGCTCACCTGCATCTGTGCTCAGCTTCACATTCTGCTCCAAAGGAACTGAAATAGACTTACAGCCTGTCATCCCATATTTGGACAGCATGTCCAATCCATACTGCCTCTGCAAGAGCTGTATCCCACTTGGTGATCTAATCACCTCAATGCCCAAGAAATAACGCAGCTCTCCCAAATCCTTCATCTCAAACTTCTGCTTCAATAGCATTTTCACATGAAGGATATCTTCATCACTGTCACCTGTCATAATCAAATCATCAACATAAATGACAAGTAGCATAATACATTTCTCTGTTTTTCTCACATAAAGTGAGAAATCTGCCTTGGAAATCTGAAAGCCAATAGTGACAAGATACTGTCCTATCTTGTCAGACCATGCTCTAGGTGCTTGCTTCAAGCCATACAAGGCTTTCTTCAACCTGCAAACAAACTCAGGATGAACAGCATGCACATAACCTGGTGGCTGCTCCATATAGACCTCTTCTTGCAAATCACCATGCAAGAAGGCATTCTTTACATCCATTTGATGTAAAGACCATCCCTTTGATGCAGCCATAGCAATGACCGCTCTTATGGTTGCCATCCTTGCAACCGGACTGAATGTTTCTTCATAGTCAATACCATATATTTGTGCATACCCCTTGACTACTAATCTTGCCTTGTATCTGTTCACAGAACCATCTGCATTGTGCTTCACCTTATAAACCCACTTACAGCCAATTGCATTCTTACCTTTAGGCAAAGGTACTAACTCCCATGTAGCATTTGCTTCCAAGGCATCCATTTCTTCATTCATGGCTTTCTCCCATTTTTCTTTTCCCATGGCTTGCTCAAAAGATGTGGGTTCTGGTTCCTGTATCACTTTGACCATATATGCATAGTGAATGGCTGTAAATCCATCATATTTCAGCCTATCCACAGGATACCTAGCTCTCGTAGACCTGCGCAAAGTAGGTTCACTCCCAGGTGCTCTCAAAACATCCCTGGTCTTCCTTACTCCAGGTGTAACAATAGAAGGAATACCCAACTCATCATCAATGCTCTGTTCTGAGCCACTGGATTCACCATCCACATAAGAGTGACCTGCATTCACATCAAACATGGGCTGATCAACCTTCTCTTTTCCTTTTTGTGATACCTGCATACCACTATCTGTATTGCTTTGAGAAGATTCTCCTGATCTCAATCTGCCTGTCCATGGCGAAGAATGTGAACCACTGCTAGAGGATGCTCTAGGTCCACTAATATTTTGTGACTGCTGCTGTGAATTTTGTGCAGCATTATCATTTTGTGCATCTACATCATCAATCACATTTACTGGTTTATACCAGCTACTCATCTCATCAAAAACAACATCTCTGCTCACTGTAAACTTACAAGTAGAAGGGTTATAGCATCTATACCTTTTTGCTGCAGAGAGTAACCAATAAAGATGCACTTCTCAGCTTTTGGATCCAACTTGGATCTCAACTCATCTGGCACATGTACATAGGCAATGCAACCAAAAATTTTCAAATGAGAAATATCTGGTTTCCTACCAGTATACCTCTCCTCTGGAGTCATTCCATGTACTGCTGCAGTGGGAGTCCTGTTCATTATGTAGACTGATGTAGCAACTGCTTCAGCCCAATAAAAATCTGGCAAGTCTTTTTCATTGAGCATGGCACGAGATACCTCTCCAATATGCCTGTTTTTTCTTTCTGCAATTCCATTTTGTTGTGGGGTATGACTGCATGAATATTGCTGCTTTATGCCATGCTCCTGCAGGAACCTTGCAAACTCATTTGAGAGGTACTCTCCCCCTCCATCTGACCTTAGGCATTTTATCTACAAGTCTGTTTCTTTTTCAACCATAGCTTTAAGAGTTTTGAAATGCCCAAAAACTTCACTTTTCTTTTTCATAAAATACACCCAAACTTTTCTGCTATAGTCATCAATAAAACTGACAAAATAATGACAGCCTCCAAGAGATGCAGTTTTAGTTGTCCACACATCAGAGTGGATTAATTCCAATGGCTTCTTACTCTCTTGAACATGTCTAGGAAATGGTTTCCTTGCCTGTTTTCCAAACTGACAGGCTTCACATACCTTATGCATTTCTGCAACCTTGAATTTGGGCAATCCTGCAACAATATTTTGGGCCTGCATTGATTTAAGTCGCTGTACATTAACATGACCAATGCGTTTATGCCAGATATCAATATCTGCAACTACACCGGTCCCATGTGCAAACATTGCTGCACTCAATTCAGACATGTCTGCATCCAATGTAAACATTCTGCCCTTCTTCTTTCCTTTTGCTATCAAGCGACCTTTATTTTTCATATCCTCAACAAAGCATCCATGAGGATTAAATCTGACCTGCAAGCCCTGCTCAACCATTTGACCGACAGAAACCAGATTCTTGGTGATATTCGGGACATGAAATACATCGGACAGGTATTTCTTTTTCCCATCCTGCATAGACAAAGGAATTTTTCCAATCTGCATAATAGGATGTGCAGTATCATCACCAGTCTCCACAAATCCTGGTTTTTCCATTTTTCTTGTATCCTCCATCCATTCTGCATGACCTGTCATGTGGTTTGATGCACCTGAGTCAACATACCATACATCATTGCTTTCTTCTGTACTTATCACAGAATTGTTCATGTGCTACACCATAAACAAGTGCTCATTTCTGTCATCACCCTGTCTACTAGAAGACACATAATTCCCTTGTTGCAGTTTTCCATTCATGATGTCATTCTGCTTTTTATAGCAGTCTTTAGCCATATGACCCATTTTACCACAGTAGTAGCATTCAACATTACTGTTTGCATTTTGGCCTCTTTGCCATCCACCACGACCTCTTTGGCTCCCCCTGCCTCTAGAGTTACCACGTCCTCCTCCATAGGACTGGTTTTCTTGAGTTTGCTGCATATTCTGATTTCTACCACGGCCTCCAAATCGGCCTCCTCTACCTCTGCCTCTACCTCTTCCAGCATTTGAGTAGAAGACAGCTTCTTTTGAAGTTCCTCCTGAAGAAGATGCACCACCATTTCTCTGCTCCTCAGAAATTAGAAGAGCAATCAACTCCTCAAAATCAGGAAATCTTTCACGAACTGAAATGGATGTCCGAAACTGCGCATAATCCTTTCCTAGACCATTCAAGGTCACAGAAACTAAATCATCATCTTCCACTGGCGACCCAATGGAAGCAAGTGCATCTGCAATCTTCTTCACCTTCATGTGGTAGTCATTGATGCTCATATTTTCTCTTTGCACATTATGCAACTCTTGCTTGAGGTGCATTTTCCTGGCTTGAGTATTTGTGCTATACATTTTTGACAAAGTATCCCATGCCTCCTTTGGCGTACTTGCATCCTGAATATGCACAATCATAGAGTCTGAAATACTGATAGACAGCCAATACATAACTTTCCTGGCTTTCTCATGCCATGCTTTAAATGCCTGCATTTGCTGTTGATTGGGAACATCAGGAAGAACTGGTTCTTCTTCATTTCCTGCAACAAATTCCCAATATCCTTTTCCCATAAGGAAATTCGTCATTCTAAACTTCCATGCTTGGAAGTTGTTCTTGTCAAGCTTTTCAGTGACAATCTGTGAGAGAGAATCAGACGCCATTACAGAACACTGCAAAAAGTTCTGTCACTGCAAAGAACACAGCTTCAGCCTCACAAGGGCTAATCTGCAAAACTGACGAAAGTGGTATTTGACCACACAGTCACTTCCTAGTGACGATTTTGCATCAACAGGCAACATGGATGATTCTGTAACTCCCAATGTCTCTGCACACAAGCATACGATGCAATCTCTATGGTAACTTTTCACCGACCTGTAGAACAGTGGTCGCACAGCATAAAACAGGGCCTTTTCCTGAGTGCGTGCAGAAAACTTCTGCCTTCAAAACAGGCCCCGAAATGGCCTCAAATAAAAAAAACAGGGTCGCTAAGAGCTAAAGCTTTTTCTCGTAGCATATACTGCCCTCTTGCTTCACCGCGAAGGGCGTCTCAACCTGAGACAATGCACTCTTGCAATTTCCGGCTGTGCTACCTGCAGAGATCTGCTCCCAAAACAGAAAATGAAAGCAACACTGCTCCTCTTACCAGAACACCGCGAGCTTGGCTTGCTTTCTTGAGCTCCTTACCACGAATAAGGCTCTGATACCATGTCAAGATTGTGGGAGAGAAGGAAGGAGTCTCACTTGAAGCTTTCTTGCTTGCACAATGGGGGAATACATACAAGGGTGGAGGCTGAAAAACAATTTTCATCTTCTTAGTTGTGTAAGCCAAAAGAACTCAAGTACAAAGAAATAGAAGAACCCTCTATATGGGTCTCAAACCAAACTCAACTAACTACGGTGGCATACTAACTGAGCCACGAACTAGAGTAGATAAGGATAGCTATCATGTAGCTATTATTCATGGGCGGTGTACCAACCGCGTCTGCAACTGACAAGTCGGTGACATAAATACACAACGGTCACCCTGGCGTATCACGAGTGGAGCTCGATATCTCAACAGAATCTATGTGCCCAACTGATCTGCAAGATGCTTTGATTTATGCAGCACCTCTTATTTAGGAGATTCAATCAAAGCCAAGGAATAATAAGCTCTAGAATCAAAACAAAGGGACTTCACGGGACTACGTTAAGCGAGCCCAAGGTCAACACCCACTTGGTCAAGGAAAGAGGGCCAAAACAAGTGCAATGGAGAACTTCATACCTACGGGAAGTAATTTAGGGGTACCTAGGTGTTTCAACTATAATGAGCCAGGTCACTTTAAAAGAATGTGCCCAAAGCTTAGCCAAATTCCTCACCAAGAACAATATAAAGGTCAGAACCAAGATTTAATTTCAAAAGGAAAAGCATTTTCTATAATTCTTAAAGATCTTGAAGAAGAGGGAAACCCAACTATGGAAGCCAATATGGAGAGGGCATCAGTTCACGCTACCCTCCATAACAAAGGCCCAAATTGCCAATTTTTAGTGATTCAAACACCAGTAGAATATGAGGGTAAGTCCTTTAAAATTATGATTAACTATGGAAGCACACACTCTTTCATGTCACCAAAGTGTGCCAAGAAATTAGGTATAGACACAATACCTACATCTAGGTTACTTGTGGAACTTGCTAATGGAAAAAAAATCGTGTTTACTCAACAAACTTGCGAAGTGACATTTTACCTGGGAAGTAATCTCTCTGAAATGGGATTTAGGATCATGAATTTAGGGGCCTACGAATGTCTATTGGGTATGGACTAGTTAATCCTAATGACACACATATTCAGTGCAGAAAAGGCCATGTGACTTTTCAAAACCCAAAGGGGGAAACAGTGATGACCCAAGGTGAGGTAGGAAAACCCAAGGTTCAACTAGCCAAATCATCTCACATAACAAAAGGGTTAAGTGTATCTCATAAAATTAAATAAGGTTGAGCAAAATAAACAAGACAAGGGAGAGCCATATTGGCTGAAGGAATATGATGACATCTTCCCATAAGAGCTAACTGAATTACCACCTCGAAGAGAAGTCGATCACGAGATTAGACTTGAACCAGGAGGCACTCCAATTGGTAAGAGTCCATATAAAATGTCTATCCCTGAAGCAATTGAGCTGAAAGAGCAATTCAAGCAGTTACTGGATCAAGACCTAGTAATTCGCCATCATGGGGAGCCCCAGTACTGTTTCAAAACAAAAAGGATGGAACTCTCCACCTTTGCATTGATTACTGAGGTCTAAACCAAGTAACAATCAAGAATAAATATCCAATCCCAAGAATAGACGAGCTACTTGATAGGCTGCAAAGGGTGAGAATCTTTTCCAAGATTGATCTCCGATCTAGTCACTACCAAATAAGGATCAAGGAAGAAGATATCCCTAAAACTGCCTTCAATACCATATTTGGTCATTTTGAATTTCTTGTAATGTCTTTTGGTCTAACTAATGCCCTTGCTACATTTAATAGATTAATGCATGACATTTTTCGACCTTATCTTGACGAGTTTTTCCTAGTATTCTTTGATGACATCCTAGCATACTCCAAGAGAGACGAAGACATGAGCTGCAATTGCGCATTGTACTGGACACCATGAGGATGTACAAGCTCTATGCAAAGAAAAAGAAGTGTGCCTTTTTCAAAAGACAGATGGAATATCTCGGATTCATAGTATCTGCTAAAGGAATCTCTATAGATCCAGCCAAAGTTAGAGATGTTCAAGAGTGGAAACCTCCAACAGGTAAGGAAGTGAGAAGCTTCTTAGGATTGATTGGATGGCACAGAATTTTCTTTAAAAATTATGTCCTAATAGCTACACCTCTCACTGATTTGTTGAAAAAGCAAACTACTATTGTGTGGATGCCCATTGAGCAAACCAGTTTTGAGTAGCTCAAGAAAAGTTTTGAGTTGCTGAAAAAGAAAACTACTATTGTGTGGATGCCCATTGAGCAAACCAGTTTTGAGCAGCTCAAGAAAAGTTTGGTAATGGCACCCATTTTAAAGCTACCTGAGCTAAGTCAAGAGTTTGAAGTCATAAGAGATGCAAGTTCTCTTGCTCTAGGTTGTGTGCTTATGCAGCAAGGTCATCCAATAGCCTATTCCTCAAGGAAACTAAAAATCCACGAGAGGAATTATGCCACCCATGATTTCGAGCTCTTAGCTGTGATCCATGCTCTCAAATTGTGGAGACACTATCTACTTAGAAGAAAGTTTACTTTGGTCACTGACCACAAAAGTCTCAAATGGATATTTACTCAACCAGACCTCAACATGAGGCAGCGTCGGTGGATTGAAGTCTTGCAAGAATTTGATTTTGAAATCAAGTTCAAACTTGGGAAGAGAATGTGATTGCTGATGCATTAAGTCGTAAAGCTTTTTTGAATGCACTTATCATGGAAGAGCCATCTAAAGGAGAGACTTTATCTGCCATGATATCGATGCCTAGGAATCCAGTCATTAAGCTAGTCAAAACAGAGGCAGACAAGGATCCTAAGTATCAGCTAATGCTTAGAGAAATCATAGTTAAGGACACTTATCTTAAGCTTAGAGTCAAATACCAAAATTTTACTGTGGATGCTGGACTTGTCTATTTCAAAACAAGGCTCTACATTCCCCTTAGTCAAGTGCTAAAAAAGAAGATATTATGGGAAGCCCATGACTCCCCATTCTTAGGAAACCCTGGCTATGCAAAACTCTTAATGCAGTTAGGAAAAGTTACTTCTAGGAAAGATTGAAGCATGATATACTCAGATATGTTATTGAATGCCTAAGTTGCCAGCGGGTAAAAGCTGAGCATGCCAAAATGCCAGGTAAGCTCCAGCAACTTGACATTCCACAGATTAAATGGGAGTTCATCAGTATGGATTTCATAGTTGGCTTACCTTCTGTTCAAGGAGGGTATAATTCAATCATGGTGATTGTGGATATACTGACAAAGCTCACTCATCTTATCCCAGTCAAGACCAAATACAAAGCTTTAGATATTGCACAATTGTTTGTGAAAGAAATCTTTAGGCTTCATGGATTGCCTAAACGGATCATTAGCAACCGTGACTCTCTGTTTACATTACATTTCTGGAAAAGCCTATTTGAAGCAATTGGAACCCAACTTTGCTTTAGCACAGCTTACCATCCCCAAACTGATGGTCAAACAGAGTGAGTTAATCAGGTCATTGAAGATATACTGAGAGCTTACTGTTCCAGAGAACTGACGAAGTGGATACAGTATTTGCCCTTAGTAGAATTTTCCTATAATGCATCATATCACCAGAGTATTCAAATGACTCCATTTTAAGCATTGTATGGACAAGATTGTTTGATGCCATTGAATTTCTCTGATCCAACCCTAAAGGTTGAGGCTTCTAAGGAAATGCTAGAAGACATGGATGATCAAGTCAAAACTATCAGATAAGACATCTAGGTTGCCAAAGATCGCCAGAAATCTTACGTTGATCTAGGATAGCAAGAGCACATCTTCCAAGAGGGAGACATGGTTTTTATCCGTGTACGCCAAAAGAAGTATTCTCTATCATCGAGAAAGTTCAAAAAGTTGAGTCCAAGGTATTGTGGGCCATACAAGGTTCTCAAATTCCTAGGAGCTAATGCCTACAAATTGCAACTTCCTAATCGTGTGAAAGTCCACAATGTATTTCACGTTAGTCTTTTGAAAGCTTATGTGGCAAATCAAGCTCATATTCTTGATGACCAACAAATTGTAATGCCTAGTCAAGGAGCCCTTGAACTCCAGCCTAATAAGATCCTAGATGTAAAAGAGAAACCTCTTAGGAAAAGAACCATTAGAGAGTATCTTATCCAATCGAAAGACTATCCTGAGGAGGATGCTACTTGGATAGAAGAGACAGCTCTAGAAAAATAGTTTCCCCAATTCTTTTTGAGATGAGGACATCTCCATTCCTCTAAGGAGGGGAGGATGTAATATTCCCGCCATAACACTTCATAAAACAAATTCGAGCTTGAAATCTTTTAAAAATTACTCGTTGAGTTATCACATAAGTGACCGCATGTAATATCAAATCTTGCATTAAATCAATTCTGCAATGCGACAGGAGAAGATGCCTCAATGAACCTAGCCAACAAAAAAGTAAATACGCCTCATAAATAATATTACGACGGCTTGATCATAATATTTTCCACATTATATTTGATTTAGCATTCCCGATTCCATTTAATGTATCAAAGATCGCATTGATTTTGCAATGGCAAGATAAATCGCAAAAGCCTTAATCGGTAGACAAAGAATGTGCAAGAACAAGCATGATATTGAGTAAGTTAAGTATTAAAGAGTATGGCATGACTTTACAAACTAAATAAGTCATGAGGTAACTGGGCCAAAAACTACCAGATGAAGTCATTTTGATGAAAAAAAGACGTTTTTGAAAAAATGGGCCAAAATCATGACGTTTTTCATGCCTAGAGGGAGATAAAGCATTTTAAAATCATGCCCATGCCACCATCCAACAGGTAGACAACCAAAAAGCATTTTTTATCAAGCTTACTTAGCTCTTGACAAGTAGCCAAAAGAATGAGTGACTGCATGCTTTCCCCTCATGGCTATAAATACAACCCCTCTCCTTCACAAAGAAAGCAAGAAGGAAGACCTCTTGGTGATGGAAAAATTTCTCTACATCTCTTTTCCATTCTAGCTTGAGCCTTGAAGAAGGAAAATACCCCTCTTCTACCTCATTTCCATTTTCTCTATCCCCTGTTACGCCTTTCTTCCATACATCCATAACGCTAAGCAGAACGCTGGAAAATTTTTTCTAGACGACCACCAACTCTCCCTAAGCTATCACGTTAGTTTCACCTTACATCCATGGCTCCACGAGGTCGCAAAAATTCAAGAAGTCCATTTGAAGCAAAAGAAGTAAGAAACTCGATCGATGGAGAAAATGACATGGTAGGAATTGGTGAAATCCTAGTTACTACAAACCTGATATAGGTAACATCTTGTCAGTTTGGAAAAAAATAATGTGTTATAAGCTTATCGCTATATTTGGATTTAAATGATTATAAACGCATTTCAAAGAAAATGCATATGAACTGCCGCTTAGGAAAATGGCCTATGTAATATAATAATAAACTATTCAGTGAAAAGACTCTTTCACTTGAAAAAAGATTATATGCCTATCATGAAGAAAATATTGTAGTTATGGTTTATTTCATGATATTTATTGTTATTTTGTTAATGATGCCTGTAATTGTAATAACTAAAAAAAGGTAGACAATGTTAGGGAAGGGAATATTTTATAAATTTTTCCTAAAAGTGACTATCTCTATTTCTTTTTGCTAATAATAAATAGATGCATATGAGTCTTATAATTAGGAAATTTGTATAGGAAATTTTATAATTTTTCCTAATACAAACTATCAGTATCAGGAAATTAAATAAATATCGAAAGTCTGTAAGACTTATTGGACATTGATAAGAATTTGTCGATACAAATTCTAATGTCTAAACAAACTTGGAAATTTTGAAATCGTGCTAAGTGTGGGTTAGGGTAGGGCAGCGCATGAATTGCCTGCCATAGGTATAAATGCCCTTATTATCTTCTAGAGCAAAAATACCAAGTTTTCATAAGGATAAAATAGACTTTAGATTCACAAAATAACTTGCGGATCAAGAAAAAAGAGTTGTAAGTAGGAAGCGAAACCCTAAGAATAAGGTGGGACCTTAAAAGACAAACCTTACAATTGGGTGGGACTGCTTCCTATGCTAAAAACACTTGCTGTCGTTTCTTTTTTTAATTTGTGCATGTACTGATGGTTGCACAAGAATAATTAATTGTGCTTGTAGCAGTTAGATCTGCTTGTAAATATATAATTAGGATAATAAGAGGAAAGATCGTGTTATGCCTCCCCCACGGCTAGACACGGAACCCTATGCGAAGGGGGATTGTTCTGTACTGCCACGAGGAGCTTTGGACCGGCCCCGATGGCGAGAGGTTGCTTGGTGAGGAATCCATTAGGGAGGAGGAGGTGGGAGTGCCAAGGGGCTCTGGTCGTAAATCTCTCAATCACTTCTAGGAACTACCTGACCCTCACGCAAATCACGATGGGATCATGGAGTCCTCGGTACTAGTGAAGGGATGGAAATCTTGGAGGGTTTACTTTCTTCTGCACAGACGGAATGGATTTTTCGATGAACGGAGGTTTTATCTTTTGCATAGGTAGAAGGGAAAAAGCATTGTAAATAACTTTTGCGAAATAATAAATAAATATGTTTGCCAAAATATATTTTTTCTCTATCTTTGTGCTGTGTCATAAAATTATGCAAAGGAACCTATGATAATGGTTTAATTAATGAAGTTGCTTTTATATGTTATAACTTAATGTGATAGGTAATTAGAAAACTAAAGAAAACCATTTGTGGGAAGCGGGTGGGCGAGATCCCTGACGGATCCGTCCTACGGATGGGTGGTCCTGGTAAACTGGGAGCTTCTTTCAAGAGATTGAATGAAACGTTAATTAGGGGAAATTAGGTAGAGCTGAGCGTTGACTTACCTAGGGTCAAGTCTTAAAACCTGGATCAATAGTTATCTTAGGGGAAAGGCGCAGCGGCTGTGCTAGAACTCCATTAAGGTTCCCTGAATCCTAACTAGTTGTTGGAAAAAAGTGTTGCACTCCACGAACCAAGTGTAACTACGATTGCTCCAGTCGGACAAGAAGCCCTTGTGGGACACCTCCGATGGAGCTAGCTGATGCTCTCTTAAAATTGGTCAAACTCTTTGTCAGCAGCTATTAATTCTCTCTCAGCATCTTTAACCTTGCTTAAACATAAGGATAAAGCATTTGATGCATCTATAAACATATCATCAGACATTTGAGTATCTAATTTAAGTAAGTCCTCATTGGACTCATTTTCAACATCCACTATGCCTTTTGCATCTACAAATGCCTTTGCAATAACTGCCAAGCAATAATCTTCTCTCAAATTGAAAAGAGTTTGGAGATCAGACAATAATATGTATTCCTTGTCTTTAATTCGAAAAGTAGGCAAAGATGGAAGAATAAGGCTTGAAGGACTGTCAGATGGCTCATCAACCTCTATAGTGGTTTCTTCAATTATGGTCTCTGCTTTAAATTCAACAACATCTAGGTCCTTTGCAACTAGTACTTCCATTTGGGTGTCTAGTTGCTCCTCAACATCAACTTCATCTACTATCTCTTTAAGAAGGCAAGAATTAGATAATTTTGAGGTTTCTTTATGTTTTTCATTATATTTTAGAGGACATTTCACAAGGGCAAATACAATGAATACAGTAGACTTAAGCACAAGCCTGCATTTTTTTGGAGTGTAAAGAGCATAGCTCAGCTACATAAAATCTATCAAGAGAATGATAACCACATTTCTTGGTAAAGAAGGACTTCTTAGTGCCTGACCTTCCAACAGGGGTGTGAACATACTCCTTGGAATCCAATTGAACAATAGGATATGCCTACTCTTCAAACTCTGCAAAATCTTCATTGCAAAAGTCCTTTGAGAAATTAAGAACTTGATCAAGATCCCACTTTGGATTGAAAATCTCCCTAGTTGTTGGATAGAATGTAGGGTCAATATATTTTTCTATCAGAAAATCCAAGAGCTTCTCAAAGGCTACAACATCTATAATTTGAGAAAGCCCTGGGACCCTCACAGGAGACTTTGAAGCCTTTCCCTTCTTTGAATCCTTCCTTGAACCTTCACCTATCACTGACATATGAGATGCTATAACTAACTCCTTTGTCATTGTGGGCTCAAGGACAATTTTCCCCTTTATAGATGTGGAGGCAGATATGTGTGACATTTTTGTTCCTGGCATCTTGAATCAATAGCTCTAAAGACTACTTGCCCATATACAAAGCGAATATAAACGTATAGAGCTCTTGAAGTGCAACCCTCGCTCAATGCTGGAAGATTAATTTTTACGACACGAGTAGAAGCATTTACAAGCCTCAAAACTCCACCATCACACCGTTCCAGTTCAGAAGTTGGTTGGAATTCTACACACACAACGCAAAACAAAGACACATGTGTGAGAAAACCTTGTGAGAGAAATAAAAACCTTGCACAAGGTCTTTCCAATATGACGTAAGTGGAGAGAAATGAAAGCCTTGTTGTTAACCCTATCACATTGATTTGGTGGAGGACAACGTGAGTGGAGGATGAAATGAAAGCCTTGCTATTAACCCTATCGTGTTGTTTTGGTGGAGGACAACGCGAGTGGAGACCGAATATGATGTGATAAAGGGAAAATCAAAACAACACAAGAAGACAAAGATAAAAACCTTGTTATTCACCTTATCACACTATTTTGGAAATTGTAGAAGAACTTTGCCTTCCTGAAATCGTGTTGTTTTTTTGTACATTGCCTTGGGGATGGACTTTGGGAATCTGCTCAGGCATACATGGAAGGTTACTTTGATAGGGGCGGGGGACGAGGAAGTTCTACGGCGGATTGCATACGAAATGACGTATGGGTTGGGAACAATATTGGACGTGGATTATGGACGGAGTACAAAATGTGGGGGCGACAGAGTGGGTGATGTCAGGGGAATGGGATTATGGATAGACGGGCATCTATGATTAAGCCTTAAGGGGATGGAGATGGAGACGGGTGTCTGTGATTAGGAAGGGAAAGGAGCTGAGGGGAGAGGAAGAAATTTGGCGTAGGAGGAAAATGGATTACGCTTTCCCATATCATTTCTTACAATTGGGTATCTCTTACTCACACTATCAAATGATTTTGATATAATAAGTGAATTATTTTTCCTTGTCTCTATCATCAACAGTTATTCTCAATCGAAATTTCAATTATTTCAACCATTTATTCTTGAATTTCTTTAGACTTTGAGATTGATGTACTTTATTACTTCATTTCTTCATATTTCACAAGGCCATCAATAAACTTTCATACTCTTCATGGCATTCTTTTGTTCTTATCTTTTGAAAGTCAAAGTCCCTTTGGTCCAGTCAATCATCGCACACAAGGGAATAATCTCTAGCAAGATGATGGACCAAGACAAATACTGCAAAGAGAAAGGCTACTATAGAGGAGTTGCCTCATGGTAGTGGAGTTAGCCTTATTCAGGCTGTATATGTCAATGGCACTAAAACTTCTAATCTACGAGCCATAACAAGAGGTCAAATAACTAGAGAGGGTGACAAAGGAAATGTAAAACCTATCGAGGGAAACCCTAAGCAAGATACTAGGGGAAAGCAAGTCTTGAATCTTGATATTTTTGGTACTTTCACGATGTTGATCGTTACTTAATAAACTTGTTTGAGGAAGGTAGTCATACACAATTGCATTGCATACAACATATGGTATCATCCTAGATGCATAGCAACTATTTGTATGAGCGATGACCTACATTGAGAGTGTGATGTACCCTAAGTTGTAGGGTTAGAGATTCAGTTCTTTGGGAAATATTCAGTAAGGACTATCTATTATCTCATGGAGCGATCAATCAATAGAGTGGAGCTTGTTTCCAATGTGTTCTATATGTTCACGACACATCTTGTTTGGGGCCAATCATCACCGAGGTGTAAGAGAGTTGTAGTGGAGCTACGGTGATTAGCTGAAGGGTGCTCCCTTTGTATTTCCTTACGTGTGTACAACACCAATATGTTTAGGGACTCCCTCTCTGAGGAGTGTGGGAAAGGATATCCATTGGATGGACGACAAATCATACAAACACAAATTTCCATATTCGAGGAAAGGGTAGTATACCCCTTAGACACTCCTGGCTACAAGGCCATGTGGGGTGGTTTGAGGTGAGTAGTAGAGGCCTAGCTAGTGCCTTAGACTAGTGTCAGACCCGTTTTAGGTCCTAAAACTTTTAAGTGTCTATTTAATTAGAGAAAATCCTATCAAATATCCTTTGAGGATGTGAAGTAGGAACTAGCAAAAGCGTCAATCCTAAAAGTGTCCCAAAAGAGGTGAGGTCTTTTATATATTTCCAGCAACAACAAGGCATAGTGTTAGCTGTTGTTTAGCCCAAATTTGGAAGGAGAAATGTTATCATCCAATAGCCTTTGCTAGCTGAAAATTGGGGATATCTGAAGTCAACTATACCTATATGGAGAAATCATGCCTTGGAATGATTTTTGCGACAAAGAAATTTAAGCACCATATTGTCTATAAGAAGGTGGTATTTTTTATGAAGGAAAAAGGACTTAGACTATTGATGAATAAGTTGGAGCCGCTTGACCATTTAGTGAAGTGGTTAATCACTTTGAAAGAGTTTGATTATGAGATTAGGAGTTAGCCACTAGAGTTGTAGGGTATTGTGGAATGTCTTGTGGATTTTAGGGAGCCAAAGAAAATGTTGGCTAAAGGAAGTGATATCGAAGATCTATTAAAAATCAATATAGCTTCCATCCCTTCCTGGTATGTAGCTATAACACATTATCTATCTATAGGGGGATATAGGGTTGCTCTATCAAAGTCTGAGAAGAGAAAGATTAAGCAGCAAACACTATGCTTTTTGATTATAGTGGGTGTCTTGTATTGAAAATGTGTGGATGATATTTATCGTGGATGCATAGTACATGATGAGGTACCATTTATTCTTGAGGAATGCCATGATTGAGCATGTGGGGGATATTTTATTGGATGGATTATCACCCATAAATCTCGTTGTGCTTGATATTAGTGGGCATCAAATTTTCACGATGCTTTCAGTTATGTTAAGTGCTGTGATATCTCCCAAAGACAGGATGGTAGGTAGGGAGAATCATAAGTGGCCACCACTGAACCCTATTTTAGTTACGTTACCCTTCAAAAAATGGAGTATCAATTTTGTTGGACCAATATACCCTTCATTGACTGCATGGAAGCGTTATATTATTGTAGCAATAAACTACTTTGCCAAGTGGTTTGAAGCTTTGGTCTGAAGCTTGAGCAACAATGAAGGATAACACTGCTAAGGAGATGGCCAGTTTTATCATGGAGCGGATTGTTTGCCATTTTGGTCCACCCAAGAAGATAGTGTTTGATCAAGGGATACACTTCTCAAAATCTTTGAATATTAAACACAATAAAACTACCCCATATAATCCACAAAGCAAATGGTCAAGTTGAGAGTAATAAGTAGCTTGTAGGGATCTTATCCAAGATAGTGTCTAAAACTAAGCGAGATTGGGATAAGAAGCTATATGTGGTGGTTTGGGCTTACAATACGACATTCAAGAGAGCTACAGGCTACAAGCTAGTATATGGGGAAGAGTGTATCTTACTATTGGAAAATAGAGCTGCCCACTGTACGATTTGCTCTCAATCATTCATTGAGAGAGAAAAAAGCATTGTAGGAAAGATTTATTTCTCTTGCGCATCTTGATGAAATTTTATTGCATGATCTATTACATCAAGAGGTAGGGAAGAAGAGAATAAAAGCATTTCACTACCTTTAGGCTAGGAAATATAAATTTGTGAAGGGTCAATTGGTGCTATACATTCCATCAAACCTTAGTATTTGCAAGAGAACAAAAGCTTCCACTCCACCAAACCCTTGGGATCTTATTCAACCCTAGGATATGATGAGTTGATAGGGAAACTCTCACATTTAGTTTTGAATTGGAGAGGCTAAAAACATAGAGTAAAGAAGGAGCTTAACAAACCCAAGGTTGCATGTAGAGAAAACATCTAGAAATCACTATAAGAGAATAAGGAATCCCTACAAGTAGAATTCTAGAAAATATGGCAAGAAAAAGAAAACATCCTAAGTGAACAATTCTCGAAGGACCTAGAAGCGAAGGAGAATGACCTAGAGGTACAATTTTGGAAAGCATTGAAGGAGAGTGAAATTACCTTAAAGGTGGAAAGCCAAAATGCCAGCCAAAGGGATGCAACACTTCAAAAGGATCTAGAGTACGAAGATGGTATCCTCCAAGACACTAAGGATAGGCTTGAGGAGGTGCAAACAAAGTGTAAAGAGTATCAAACAAAGAATGAAAAGCTTAGGGAAAACCTCTAGTTTAGCCATGTAATTATTGAAAGCAGTGTTGTGATCTCCCAAGAAAATCCAAGATACAATAACATGAATGGGATCACCAAATGCATTTATAGGAGAGAGAGAATAGTGGAAAACAACTTTCAATGCCCCCAACAAAAAAACATCATTATTCAACTAGGCTAAGCTGCCCATTCTATGGAAAAAGAAACCTTGAGAATAAAAGAAGAAATGCTTCTCAATTTGTCCAATGCTTTATGCATTTCCTTATATCAAGAAGCACAATATAAGATCCATCTAGATACCCATAAGTGCATCCTTATTAAGCAATAAGAGATCTATAGGAAGGTAGCCACTAAAGCATGCATACCTCTATCCAAAAACCCTAATGAGCTCAAAGCCTAGCTAAGGGCAATACATAGTCTCTTGAAGGGAATGGAGTAGATTAAAAATAGCGACGCAAATAGCAACAGTACTCAGGTGAAAAAAAGCAGGCCGAAACCCGAGCGCGTCATTTTACGCGAACGAATGAAAGAGGGAGCGAAAGGGAGAGAAAACTATTTTATATGGCCCAAATACATCACACAGTGCTATATGTAGCAGGGGCAGCTTGCTGCCCTGCCACAAATTTTTTTTCCCTATTACCGTCGCTATTAACGTCGCAAAATTACATGCACACGTCATTATTGGCGTCGTTATTAGTGTCGCAGAGTGTCGTTAATCAACGTCGTTATTTGCATTGGTATTGATGCTGATGTCGACACTGATAATGACACTAATACCGACTGTTCTATGGTGTTGCTAATAACGACGCTTTTTGCGACGACGGAGGCAAATCTCTTTATTTATATTTTTGTCGCTTTTAACGTCGGTATAAGGCCTATATCTTGTAGTGTGAAATAATAAATAATTAAATAAAAAGATTTAATAAACAAACAATATAATTAAAAATAATAATGTACATTAAAAAAACCTAAATAATTAAAACATAAACATGTATTATAAAATGTGAGCATTAGTACATGAGCTTAATAACAAGTATTAACAAATAATTTAGAATATGTAGTTGGAAAGAAAATGTTGATGAAGAGAGCAAGAGTATGTGAACTACTCCATGAGAGAACAATCACCATCACCATGCAACATTAGAGTGTGTGCACACACGAGAACAAACATAAGCGAGAAAAATAATAACTAATTATTAGTAAATACTTCATCAAATATTTTGGGGGTGGGAGGAGGGTACATTTAAAAGAAATAGCCAAAAGAAAGTCATATAATATTGGGGTTATATATATATATATATGTATGTATGTATGTATGTATGTATGTATGTGTGTGTGTGTGTGTGTGTGTGTGTGTGTGTAGTTTCACATTCCACAAACAAGTGAAAAGCTTTAATGTCTTTAATGATGGCTAAGATTTTCCACTGATAGGATGGATATTTTTTTGCGAAGAAAATACTCGACACATATTTGTGGATTTGGAGATGCTTTGGTCGGGCCAATGATGTAGTTGTTGTTGGAGAGGTATTTTTATAAAACAGCATCCCAATGCATTCGTATAGATGACAAGTGGATATCCAGTAAGTAGATGTAAAGGTGAAAGCTTCTGGATGATAGCCTTGATTTGCTATAGAGTGGTGTGTGAATGGCCTTCCATTAGAACCCATTTTTCTGCAGTAGATGATATAGATCTTATGTATATAAGGCTAGATTGAAGGTAGAGAAGTTGTAATATTTTTACATTTGGAAGCTCATTGGGGAAATTAAATATATATTTTTAATACATGTTGGAGTTCCACCATACCATGATGAATATTACAATCTAAGTGACAAACATTATTGATTTGGTAGGGGATAAGACCATGCCAGCCTCGTCTATGGTGAGCATAAACTTTGTGAAGTGATCTATGTGTTCCTTTTAATAGTTCAAAAAAACTAAAATATCATCAATATATACAAGGTAAAAATGAAATTTAGAGAAGACAGAATCTATCCATCCCTAAAAATATGTAGGAGCGGTTTTAATTCCAAAAGGAGGCGTTGTCCATTGATAGTGCCCATGAGGGACACAAAATGATGTCTTGTATCGATCTTCTAGCTTGATGGGTGGTTGCCGAAACCCTAATTTAAGATCAAACTTACTAAAAATTTTGGATTTTTTAATCCTTTTGATCAAAATATCCTTAAGAGGAATGGGGTGACCATGGCCACAGATATTTGTTCAAGGCTTTGTAGTTGATTACCAGACACTTTGTTTCCCCCTCTTTTGTGTTGAATGCTTATATACATAGAATGATTGACATGCCCATTCAGATGTGGTTGGTTCAATCAATTGCTTGTGAAGCAATTCTGCAATTTTAGCCTTACACAGAGTTAAATCCCAGTCTTTTATATCTCTATGAATTGTCTTTGTTGGGATAGCATTGTCCTTAAGGGGTAATCTGATAGCAAATCCTTGCCTTTTTCCCTTAAACATCAAGGGATCCTCATGCATAAACTTGTGCATTTTGATGGTTAGTTCTTCAATTTCTACTTGATATTTTTTTATTTCTTGATGTAGCCAAGTCTTCTTTTTGCTAGATCTTGTGTGAAGGAGGAGTTACAGAGTACACACTCATGCCAAATTTTTCCAATAGTGGTACTCGAGTCTTTATCCCTTGATAGGAGAAGATAATATGGTCCTGTCAAAAAGTATAGGGGGTAAGATGCTGTAGGATATCCATGTCAATGAGCAGATCATGTCTCATTTGGCACATCAGCTGAATCTCAATCGGAAATTTGATATCACCCAAATAAAGAAAGGATTTTATTATTTTAGTTAAAGTTAGCCTCTTGTTGTTAGATAGTTCCACTATGATAGGACTACTTTCTTGTATGAGGTCCAAAGCAAAACACTCATAAGGAGCTATGGTGAGACTTGACCCTGTGTCAATTAAGGCATCAAGAAAAAACTCAAACTTCCCAATAGAGAGAAGTTTGACACAGACCGTAGGAATTGGTCACCACCTTAAATAATATTAAGAACATAAGCTTGAATAGTGTGTCTTGAGCTTGTAGCATAGATGGGGTTAATAGGAGTAATAGATTTAGAAGAGAAATCCAAACTTGGGAAAGAAAGAATTGAAGTAGCCAACTCCTTAAGCACATCCGTATTGGCTTGTACAATCTCTTTTTGTGCTTTGGTTGTGCACTTAAGGCTTTTACACAAGGAATGTGATTGGACTTGCATAGCTTGAAAAGCACTAATCATTTCTATCATCTCACCTATAGAAGTAGTTGTCTTGACTAGTTCATCCACAAATTGTTGAGAACAGTTTTAGGATTGTGGATCTTCTCAAGCTTGTGAGGGGAAAAAATATTAGCTTTCTTGAGAGTATCTGTACATAATGTACTATGAAAACAAAAATCATGTGGGTTAGAGAAAAGCTCTAATTTGAGTTTATCCTTTTGTTTCCTTTTATACATTGAAGAAGAAGTTTCAGAGTAGAGAGAGGAAGATTGACTTGGGGTTTTTTTTTCTTCAGAGGAAGAAGAAGATTTGTGATGATGCTTACCCTTTCCTTTACGAGACACATGTTGAGGGTCCTGGAAAATATTTTTATTTGCCCTTTAAAGAAAAAGAAGAGGGAATATAATGAGCATTCACCGTCTGCACCTGTGAAATAGACTCATCATATGGAACATATTAAGCACAAGAAGACTCTGATAAATAATGATGCAAATTGGCAACCTTTGGCTTATCATCTTTTTTGGATTGGTGTTTCTCCTTTTTTTTCTAAGGACATTTGTTAGCCAGATGATTCACACAATCACAAATATAGCATTTCAATACCTTCTTATGAGCATAAGTTTTGTGTGTAGACCTTCTGGAATGACAAGACGTAGAATTTGTAGTGATATATGGAGTCATGGTGATATCCATTAGATCTTCTTGAGTGTCTTCTAGAGTGTCGGTGTGAGCTATGGTATCTATGTTTAGAAGAAGAGGTTCTCCACCAAGTAGGCTTTGAACTATTCCAAAGAGAAAAACTACATTTTTCACAGCCAAAATCTTTATAATATTTCCTCTTGTCCTTACATACTTGAGAAGGGAATTTCTGTTGTAGAGAGACGAGCTTTTGTTGATGATAGACTTCCTTCACTGTTTGTTCAATGGTTTGGACAATCTGTTTCACACTATCATTGAAATCATGCTTTTCTTGTTGCACTATTTGTTTGCAAAAGAAAGGAATAGGTTCAGGGAAAGAACACACTAGATGTTCTTTCATTGATGCACTCTTAATGCATCATGTGCACCCATGCCTTCATATAACCAATCCCACATTATTGCTGGGGGTCACATAATTTGGCTTTGAAGAAAGTTTCCCTTCCTTCAATAACTTCATCCATTTTATTTACCACAAGTTCACCAAGTAACAATTCAAAAAATAAAGTGACAAGCTTAGGTAACTGACCAATGGCTATATAATGTGTATGGATAGATATCCACCATTTCCGAAGTCCACCTACGAAACCATGTGTCATAGCATTCAAGACATCAACATGGTTAGCATTTGGTTTATCCAATAATTTTTGGCCCACATATGCATACATCATGTAGATCAAAAGCTTTATTTCTTCAAGTGTTTTTCCATCAATAGACTAAATAGGAAAGTTTCGTACCTTTTCAAGTACACCAAGTTTCTCAAGTTTCTTATCATTATGTTTAGGGGACAAGTGAGCATTGAGTTCATGATCATGATGCACATGGGGTGGGTCTATAGGTCTAAAGGCATCATCAACTATATCATCATCAATAACACTGTCACCATCTTCATAAGAAGAAGAGAGTGTGTAAATTCTTTGATTGGTAAGTATTGGCATCAATGTGATGCCATGTAGATAGGCTTTTAGTAGCAATGAATTCAAAAGATTCACCCATAGTCTTGGGGTCAAGTTTGTTGTTGACATACCTACTGGCATCATCCCTATCAAGATTTTCTGGTGCAATTTTGAGAGGCATTGCATGTAGTAAAGCATCTTCCCTTTGCTGTTGCACTTTTGTAGTGAGTTGATCAATTTCAGCAAAGGCGACTTCATAATCACACTATGGCCATTTTGGGAAAACTATTTCCAAATATCCATCCAAACCTTGATCTAGAGGCAACTTCATAATCACACTATGGCCATTTTGGGAAAACTATTTCCAAATATCCATCCAAATCTTGATCTACAGGCTTCTCATAAGGATTTGAAAGAGGGACGCTAGAAGCATAACCCATTCAATTGGGTAGTGTGGGTTTGTGGTGTTTGAAGGACCAATACCATCAAAGCAAGAGGACACTACTTGGTCATCTCAATGAGACATGGAACATAAATTTTTGTATCTGAGACAACAGAGATTCCACCTCTTCATTTTCAATGTGCATGGGGGCTTTCCCCTAGTCAAAAGAATGGACTATAGTATGGACATTTAGTGATCCTAAGGTGGGATTCTGTAATAGAGGAGACCAAGTTTTTTGTGGATGTTTACTAGAAAAGACATCCCATGAAATCTCAGAAGGGGGGATGTTGCAATGTAATTCATCTTAATGCCTTAGAAAGATGCACTTTTGGTAGCATACACATTACTCATTCTATAAATGCACCACATGTATTGCATGATTACCCAACCAAATAAATTGTCATTAGGCTTCCTTCCATAAGCACTCTATCATAATGGGAGGAAACCTACCCTCTCACAGACAACCAACCAATGCAACCACCTGCAACAAGCATTAACAAGCAGGGAAGCAAAATTGTTGTTGGAATCCCAATCCTTATACTACCACAACTGCCTATAGCATGGGGCTTTGAGACTTGGAATACCTAGGGGTGTATTAGTTTCTACTGGTGTGTGTAGTTTTGCCTCATTTGGTCATCTTGTCTTGCAAGGAGTCATAATCTTGCTTCACTTATTATGCATTTTATCTACAGAACTTGCCTACTAATTTTTTGTACAATTACTCAAGTTTACACTCATAAATTAGTTTCTCTAATATTCAAATTTAAAAATCACACATTTTTGTAAATGCAGTAAATTCTTAGGGAGATTCTTGTGAGGTTGAAAAAGGGCTCAAACCATAAGTAAATGAGGAAACGAGTCTTGCTTGTAACAAAGCTATAGTTTTTTCTTAAAAATGTTTGAGTACAAATATAAACATAATTGACAAAAATAATTGAAGAGATTATAATTAGCTCTCAACACTTACTCTAGCATGTGACTTTTTGTTAGATAACAAAGCATGTTAGTTTAAGCCATTAATGAATTTTAGGCCATATGTGCTATGATGGATGCCATGAGGGAGCCACCAATGCCACTTGAGGTGTCTCCTCTCCCCCTCCCCTAGCACACTCAATGAGAGTGAGGTTAGATGACTTCATTGCAACACTAAGGAGATCTACTACATATTTATATTGTTTATTTGCATTCCTTTGGTAGATTCTTGATGATTAAACTAATTAGATATTTTGAATATTAACCATTGTAGATATTGATGAGTTTTCTAGTTGGCAAGGATTGTTGAGATGTCGAGCTCTACATGAGACAACATCCATTATATGTGCCTTGATGATGTGGCAAAGTATTATTCATTGGCATGTTAGGTGACTGACATAAGGATCCACCAATGACTCTACAGTTGGACTACACCCACATAGTCCATCCTTGATAATGGCATATTCATGATGCCACCTCTTCTTTCTTAGTGGACCGGGTCCATGTTTATTGTGGTGATTTCATATTAGTCTTTTATCATGTTGCAGACTTAGTTCTTTTTGTGTGAAGAAGAAGAAGAAGAAGATTTCAGCCCTATCTCTTTGTGTTCTCAAGTCTCTATTTCTTTTGTGTGTGTGTGCTCTTGGGTGCTTCACCTCTCCCCCCTCTTGTCTATTTTCATGGTATCAAAGTCATCCCACAGCTACAGGGAGCTTGATTAAAAGCTAAGGTAAAGGCAGTGGAGCACAAAAGCAAGCAAGCAAGCAATATGTAAGAAGCTCTTCTACCTTGCTCAAATTTCCTTAGGTTATAGCCATAAGAGGATCCTAAGGTTGGCAGGGTTGTAGTCTCGATTACAGTGAAATGCCAAAAATCACAATGGGTAAGCCCTAAAGGGAAACATAAATTTAGTGATAGTAGTAGAGGGTGCTGGCATTGTGGCGAGAAAGGCCACCTCTCTCAAAATTGTTTCAAAAAGATGGTTAAAATTACACATGGAAAAAAGCAACAAGGTAACCATGCATCCAAGAGCACAAACAATGATGACATAAGTGAACAATTGTTTGTTATAAATCACTTCATGAACACTATGATTGTTAATGGTCCATCAAAGAATGATGTATGATGTGTGGATTGAAGTACCTCTAACCACAACTTTTCATGAGAATGGTTTAGAGAGATGTGTAGTCTAGATTCTTTAGGCTATGTGGAGATAGAGGATGATACAACTCACCCCATTACTATGTTGGAAATGTTCCTTGGACTATGCAGGATGGGAAAACTAAGTACTTAATTGATGTGTTGCACTTACCAAATATTACAAAAAACTTGGTTTCTGTTGGTCGGAAGATAGAACAAGCATTGAAGTGTTGGCTCACATATGATGGTTGTTATATAGAAGATCTCAAAAATGATTGTAGGTTGATTGCAAAAAGAAAACGTGCTAGTAGATTGTTTACTCTTGATGTAAGTCTACTTGAAATGGATGCTACCATGTTTGCATAAGGTTCAGGTGTTGTGGTTGATATTGAAAAATGTCATAAGAGAATTGGTCATGTGAATATGCAATGGTGGCTGAAAGACATGGAGTCAAAAACAAATTGTGGATGGCTTGCCCAAGTTTAGGGTTAATGGGATGCATAAAGTATGTGAAGCATATCAATTTGGAAAGCAAGCAAGGCATGTGGTTCCACATGAAAAGCATGTATGCAAGAAGCCTCTTGAATTAATACATTCTAATATGTGGGGTCCTACAAAGAAGGTATCTTTGAGTAGTTGCAACTATCATGTTTCCTTCATTGATGATTATACTTGCAAGGTATGGATTCACTTTATGCGTGTGAAAAGTGAGGTGTTCACTCACTTCAAAATCTTTAAGGCTTTGGTTGAGAAGGATATAAGGTTGCATATTAAATACCCAAGATTGGATGGAGGGGGACAATATCTCTCTAATGAGTTTTTTGATTTTTTGCAGAAAATAGTATACAAAGGCAATATACATGTAGATATACTTCACAGCAAAATGGAGTTGCTAGTATAAAAACATGCATATTGTAGAGATGACACATGCATTGATGTTAGAAATAAATGTACCTCATTACTATTGGGCTAAAGTAGGTTCTACTATTGTATGCATTATGAACATGACACCCACTATTGTTGTACATGGTATGACACTTGAAGAGAAGTTTGTGGCTAGAAAGTCAAATCTATTCCATTTGAAAGTATTTGGATGTATTGCTTTTGTGCTTATTCTTGATGAGCTGTGTAGTAAATTAAATCCCAGTGGAAAAATGTATATTTCAATAATAAACTACAAAGCCAAACAATTGAATATCTTTTCTCTCTAGCATGGACTTGTCCTCAGGAGATATACTACGGTAGTCATCTTTTTCAAAAGTGCAAGAAACATTGACAATTATTTATCCATACACTTCACCCATCCTCTCATAATTAATAGGGCCAATCAAAGCAAATTTCCTCTTGCAAATCATGTTCTTGGTTTCTATGACATCTTTCCTTTTTTCTTCCTATACAAATTCATATTGAGATGCACCCCTTGTTGAGTATAGATGAGTCACACCCTCAACCTTTGGCTCTTTCACTTTCCTTGAAAATTTTGGGGGAATGTAAAGGATCTCACATGCTTTTTGATCAGTAGGGCAAGGGCATCAATATCTTGTCGACTTGTACTTGATTTTGTTGACCATTCTAAAATCTTTATTCATAAAGGTGATCCTGTCAACATGAGCAACAAGCGTCATTCATAAAGTCAATAACAAAATCTTCAGTTGCCACTTGAAGACAAAGAATTGTTGCAAGCTGCTATTTCTTATGAAGGCCAAACTCAGTGGACATTCTTGACAATCTATTAGAAATATCATTGACAACTCTAATAAAAGCTATCTTTGGAATTAAATGTTGTGTGGCTCTCTAGGCCTTTCTTATCTCACTAAATCACTTCTATATATAATAGAACTTGGACCTCCTCTTTCTCTTTATGGTCTTGGAAGGCTCACTAGCTTGAGTAGAAGAGGGTTCACCTTGATTAGTTAGCTGATTAGGTGTCATGGGGGAGATTGGAACCTGGCCAGTTGGAGGAGAGGATTGTCTACCAAGATCAAAGGGTTGGTCATTAGCCACAAGAGGTGTGGTTACCTGGCCTTGAGTAGGAGGAGAAGACATAGTCTCTGCACTAGATTTCTTTGACTGCATAGCTCGAGACTAGATAAAACGAAGAGTAAGAGGGATCTCAAGGAAAAAAATCTCTGGGACCTTTGATGGCTTAGTCTCTAGTCCACTATTCTTATTGCCTATATAGGCTTTCTTGGATGTCTGCTTTATCCTTGCCATTGGCATGATAGAAAATGATAACACAAAGTGTTAGGAAATATCTGAGTGTCTAAGATAGTGAGCAAAGATACAGTGCAATAGATAGGAGCCGGCATAAACAAAATTTTATACTCGCACTGTTTTCTAAGGCATTAAGATATAGCGTGCCTTTGAGAGAGGGTTCTATACAGAACAAAGCAACCAATCCATATCATGAGGATGGAATGGAAAGTCCTAGAAAATGATGCAAGCACCTAAATGCACTCCATAAGTAGAGGGAGATAGCAAGGGAATGTATTAGGATATACGATGCGAGGAGACACAGTGGATCTTGTCGCAAACAATCAACTAGTCATGCCATTTTGTTAGAAGTTGAAGGCACTTCATAGGCTGAGGAAGACAATGAGGGAAAGCATCACGATATGGCATGAGTGAAGACTAGAAATCTTTTCGAGGTGATATAGCCCTGTTGTTTCATGATAAAATTGGTGGAAGAGGGAGTTGTGAAGAAGAAACGATGCAATCACAAGGAGGAGGTTGAACCTAGAAATGTCATTTGCACCATTGCATGATAGCAAAAATGGTCCATGTAAGCCAGAGGCCCATCTTATTTAGTTGTCATAGTCCATAACATGTGGCATCCTATCATTGGCTAGGGTTTTCAACGGTCGTCCACATGTGATCCACATGTCAGACATGAAAGCCTTCTTTCGGCCATGTGTCAAGTTGCCCTAGTTACGTATAACAATTTGTGGCAAGTTTCTCGTATGCTTTTTAACCCAATCTTGCATCTTGATTATCCTATTGTCTTGATGTCATTTTCCTATTTTCCTATCTCTTTTTATGCCATATCTCGATCTGAAGCGTTCAATCACTTCTTTCCAAAATGTGAAGCAAGGGGGGTTGTTAGTCAATATTGGATTCTTGTTTTTGCATCATATCTTGACTGCACCATGTATTTCCCTACATTTTCTTTTTAGTTGTAGTATTTTGTGTTTTCCCTAACTCTTTATCAACATACAAAGTGAGGACACTTGGACTTTCAGTTTGGTTAGGTACATTTATCCGTGTTATATTTTGGGTCTTGAGATGCCTAATCCTAGAAGTGTTAAAGGCTCTCCACATGTGGACACACAGAAGAGGAAAAGAAGAAGGTTGTCTACAAGGTCAATTGCACTTTCAGTTTGGTTAGGTACATTTATCCGTGTTATATTTTGGGTCTTGAGATGCCTAATCCTAGAAGTGGTAAAGGCTCCCCACATGTGGACACACAGAAGAGGAAAAGAAGAAGGTTGTCTACAAGGTCAAGGGATTCAATTTGTATTGGAGCATCTCTTGCTCTTGAAATTCCTTCAGTTTCTTCTCTATGCTCAACAAAAAGTGTAGAAATGCCTAAGAAATCTCCAAGCAAAGGTAAGTCACCATTGAGGGTTTCTAGATTATCTCAAATCATATAGATTACTCCTTCAGAAAGACTTCTAGACTTTTTTCTTTAGAATGGCATGGAGTTATCTTATCATGCAATTGCAAAGGACATTTTCAACCTTGATTGGGATCTTGATCATGTGTTATTGAACTCTTGCAAAAAGTTTTATGTAGAGGACTTAGTTGAGTTTGAAAGTCTAGCATTGCTTGTGGTTGAAAAGGAATATGCTAAATGTACTAAAATTTAAAGAATCTAAAAGGAAGCAAGGATACCTAACTTATAGAGGGAACTTCAAATCCCAAACCCATGTACAAAATCCAAAAATTGAATAGAGAAAACAATACTTGTGTGTGTTAATTTGAGAGCTCCTTTACTTACTTCCATCCTATCTTTTTGTGCATTATGTTGAGGGAGTGAGTGAGAAACTTGGAGAGTGAAGGCCAACTAATACCTTCTATTCCTTTGTTCTTCCTCTTCTTTCATAGCTTAGAGGATGAGAGGTGGAGTTGAGGTTGAGACCATCATATCTCCTTCTTCTCTATGTTTGCTCTCTTCATTTGAGCACTTGAGGAGCAAATCAATTGTGGATGTAGTGAGAGTGGAGGATTAAAAATGCCACACTTAGATTGTGAGGCTGATGTCAAACATTTAAAGTATCCAAACTATAATGCACAAGGGTGAGAAGGTGAGCCTATTACAATATTTTTATTTTCTATTTTATTCCTTTCTTGGTAGAGTGACAAGAGAGTAAATGGTTTTAAGAATGGATTATTAGTTGATTGTGTGTGAGACAATCACAATCCAAGAAAATTGAAGCACTTGAAACAATAGAAGGGGGGCACTGAAGCACCAAAGAGCTCCCAAACGTGACTCCCATACTAAACCAAATATCATTCCAAATTTGAACTGACCAATTCCTCCTTATTAATGAAATTTTTTTGAAAAAGTGGTGATTAGTGATGATTGAGAGAGGCACGTACTACGTAGTATAGGGGGAAAATAGTAGAGAGAGAGAGAGAGAGAGAGAGCATTTCCAGGAGACATGCCGCCACCATTTCTCGCATGACACTAGACGCTGCAGTAGCCGCGAGCACCGCCACCACCGCCCTTGCCGTTTCACCCGCCTCCACCATATCAGCGGGCTCCACTAGGCCTGTAGCCTGGAGAGAGAGAGAGAGAGAGGGGGCGGCGCTGCCATACACGCTCGCCGCCACTAGATGCGCTCGACATCGCCATAGGTCGCTGCCAAGTTGCCTTCGGGTCACCGCCAAATCCGTGCCAATCTCGCACCAGCTCAGAGAGCGGGTCTCTACCACAACGTGGAGAGAGAGAGAGAGAGAGAGAGAGAGAGAGAGGTGCTGCTTGCCCGAAATATCTCTGCTGCTCGTTGTATATTTTGCACTACATGTGATGAAACATTGCTTATCTTTTTGCCTCTTGTCCAGAAGCATGACAGATCTAGTATTTTATTTCTCGTATGTGGCTCTCGGCGACTCAGCTCCAGATAACAGCCCCGTTATGGATTATGGGAAAGCTGCCCTCCATGCCTTCTTTGCATTCTGATTATTCCTGCTTGTTCCAGTTCCTTAGATGGATTGCCTTGTAGTATATTTGGCAAACTCAAAATGCTTTTCTTTTTAATTCAGTCTCGGGCATCCATGGTCATGTGGCCCATATTTGAGGTTTAGTGTTATGGAAGATTTCTTCTATGATATCAGTTGACCTGGTTCTTCTTGACATTGCTGCCCACCACTGGCTGGCCATTGTTCGCTCTACACCAGCAATGTAATTTTCTCTTTGTGTCATAGTCCTAATAGTCTTTCGTCACTTTCTTTGAGGACCTGATGGTTTGATGTAACAGAATAGAGAGAGAGAGAGAGAGAGAGAGAGAGAGAGAGAGAGAGAGAGAGAGAGTTTCTCGGATGACTTGATGGTTTGATGTAACAAAAAGTTAGAGATACACAGAGAGAGAATGTTGACCTAATGGCTTGATGTAAATATTTACTACTTAATTATCTTCGCGAAAAAAAGAGGGGTGGTGAGAGGTTTGTTAGAGAGAGAGGGTGAGGATATTTTTGTGGAGGAGGAGAGAGAGAGAGGGTGAGTATATTTTGGTAGAGAGAGAGAGAGGGAGGGAGGGAGGAAGAGAGGTGGTGAGGGATTGGTTGGAGAGAGAGGGGTGGTGAGAGGTTAGTTAGAGAGAGAGAGGGGGTGGTTAGTTAGAGAGAGAGGGGGGAGAGACAGAGGGGTGGTGAGAGATTAGCAAGAGAGGGAGGGAGAGAGAGAGAGAGGGTGAGAATATTTTGGTGGGAGGAAGAGAGAGAGAGAGGGGTGGTGAGTGGTTATATATATATATATATATATATATATATATATATATATTAGTGGGGAGAGAGAGGGGGCAGTTAGTTAGAGAGAGAGGGTGAGAATATTTTGGAGAGAGAGAGAGAGAGGGTGAGAATATTTTGATGAGTGAAAGAGAGAGCGAGAGGGGGGGGGATGATAATATTTTGGTGGGAGAGAGAGAAAGGAGTAGAGAGGTGTGTCATGAGCGAGTAATTATTATTAGTTTAGTTGGTTTAATCTTTACCTAATTTAGTTATTATTTTCTTATTTTTTATTATTTTGCTAATTTTTAGTAATTTTATTAATTATTTATTGGTTTATATGTACAAGTTAATGTTAGTAGGCTTATGTTATTAATAAGATTATATACATATGTTAGTAAATTTAGGTTTATTGTTATTAGCAAGATTAGGTATGCATGCTAATAAGTTTGTGTTTTATTAATATTCATTTAGTTAATTATATGTGTGTGTGTGTGTGTGTGTGTGTTTACTAGGTATAGTTTACTTTATTATGTTACTCTTTGTTAGTGTTTTGGTTGCATGTTTGTAAATAGATGAGTTCTATTTGCAAGGGTTGGTCTTTCGGGTCGTTTTTGATGACTATGTTTAGGTTGGTGATCTCTCTTTCTCTCTCTCTCTCTCTCAGAATGGGTTGTCATTTTATTCTATTATATTTTTTGAATTATTTGTTATTAGTTTAGTTAGAGAGAGAGAGAATACATATTTGTTAAATTATTAGTATTATTAGCTAGAGAGAGAGAATTTATTATTATTAATTTATGTCTTTATTATTATTATTGACAAGTTTATGTTTATAAGTTGGACACAGAGAGAGAGAGAGAGAGAGAGAGAGAGAGAGAGAGAGAGAGAGAGAAAGACAGAAAGAAAGTTATATTAACGTCTTCTAAAGACCAAAACTGGCCTATGAGACAAACTGTGATACAACTGATGAGGTCCAGCTATCCAAAATAAAAGTGCTGAATGAAAAGCTAAAAACTGGAAACTGAAAATACGGTGCTGTGAGTGTGATAAGTGTCGTATATGTGTATGTGCGTATGTAGCTCTGGTACTCCAGATAATGGCTACAAAAGGGGAACAAATGTCGGCTGTGATAGGGGAACAACTGTCGGCTGTGATAAAGTGGTGCGATGTGTATATGTAATAGATGCAGGGAGATATACTATCCTGGGATGTAGTAGCAATCGTCGAAGTCGCTAATAGCAGGTGATCCCTCCTGGATGCAGGATGTGGTACATCGGCAGTGGAGAAAGAGCAAACTAGAGATCTGAGATCCAATGTGTCGAGTGTCATCGGATCTCAGTCTGCTGTCGATGTAGATCAAGAATCCTCCGGATCTCCTGTCGGTGTGGCTGTGGGGTTCGAAACCCCCGGATCCTCGTTGAGAGCGGAATTTAGGTGACGGGAAGTGCTTAAAAATAGCTAAAAATTATGAAGATCGAGGGAAAAATATTCACTGTCAAAGGCGGCGGCTCGATCTAGGACGATTTTAAGCGCCAAAGTGCTTTAAAGGCGCCCGAGCGACACTTGGTGATTTTTCATAATTTTTCAGACAGTCGTGCGGGTTGACACAAGCTACTGGCCAATGCGGGATGCTAAGCCGGACGCCCAGGATTTTTCAGAGCTCGATTCCGAGTCCGGACAGGGAAATGGCCAAGAAACCGGTCAAGATGCGAAGAGGTGGACAAAATTTGGCCAAAATGAGTAAGTGACTCTTGGGAGCCCAAGATTAAAAGTCACATGAAATGTTAGATGCAAAATCGTGGTGAGAGAAAGGAGGAGGAGATGGCGCCATCACGTCCGAAAAATGCGCCCTCAATGTTGATCATCTCATCTCCAGCCTGCAAACAACCCCCCCCAATCATCATTGCCCTTCATTCCCCTCTGTATCCTGACTCTATCGCCGCCCTTCGCTCGCGCAATGATGCCCTCTTTGGAGAATTCTGATTTCAGTCTTTCTCTCTCCTCCCTCTCTCTCTTCTAAAGGCAAGATCATGTGGGAAGAAGAAGGAAGAAGAAAGAATGATGGAGGCTTGTCCGGCATGGACCGGATTGCTACACGGGCTGAGAATGGTGATTTGTGATGTTGCTGGACATGAAGTGTTGCTGTTTTCCAAATCTATAGCCATGGACACAAAACCCGAAACACGCGTTTAAGCGGTAAACTAAAAAATTACAAAGAAAATTTAGTGTTTTATGCTTTTGATTGATGGAATGCCGTTCATATGGACTAAGATTTGATTATGCTGTTGATTCTTCTGAGTTCTTACTGTTTATAACCAGAAATTATGAAAAACATGCATTTCATGGCTCGAAACAATGTCAAGAAACCCGAAAACGTATGAAAAATGGGGAAAAACAAGGGTTTTGGGCATATAAATGGGGAAAACCGTCGATACACATCAACTAATCTTTCAATTTTGTTGCAAATGAACTAAGGGCCACAGCCCACAAACTGGTTTTCATTTTCAGCAATTTAAAAAATACAAGAAAATGAAGAAAATGGCGGGAAAATGATAAAAAAACCATGAAAAATAGGGGAAAAATACATTTGGGGCTACGAAAAATATAGAAAAATAGGATTTATGTTTGTTGATGTATAGCAAGGCTGGGGCATGAAGTTATGCTTCAGTTCAGCCTTGTTTATATGTTTTAGTGCGTGTTTCCTTCCTTTCTCCACATAAAATGACAAGGAAACCCTAAAAGAAATGAATGTAATGATGCACTATCAAAACGGGGAAGGGTAGAGTTGTGGAAAAAATGGTTAAATGCCGCTGAGCATGAGGAATAATTTGCTGATTTTATATGCATCGCATCTAGGACGGAATAATAATGATAAAAATTAAAACCTAGTAGCACGAAGATCACTTCGGTGCTAGGTGTTGCAACGAAGCACAAAGCGGTTAGAAAGAAAAGCATGAAAGAGATGTTTTGCACTTGCACGCTGCTGGTTTTTAAAATGTTTGAGCACTAGGCATCCACCTCTTTGCATGATCATTTAGAGGAAATTAAAAGTATCAGAGTTAGCTCCTGGACATGCATAGCAATTGTTTTCAGTAGGCCCTTGACCCACCGTTGAGAGTGTGAGGTTCCTATGCTGTAGGATAGACGAGGGTTATAGGGGACAGCAAGTGAGGAAATGGTACATTCCTGGATACGCTTATTTGGTACCTTGAGTGACGTTTGTGCGAAATGTCTAAATGTTGAGCGGCGCATCGAGGGGCCAATCCCCAAGGTGTAGGAGAGTCGCAGAGGGTTGACGGCATTCAGCCGTAGGAGGAACCCCATGTGTATGTGATTCGAGCCTTTTGGCTATGTGGAAGGGACTCCCTCTGAGGAGCAATATTGGGTTAGGATCAGTTGGACTACAACTTATTACAAACGCAATGTTTAGGAAGGCAGAGATTTTGATAGACGCTCCTGGCCGCGAGGCCGAGGGGTTGTCTTGTGCATAGTGACGAGGTCCGGCTAGTGCATGAGCCAGTGCCGGCCCGTTTTTAGGTCCATCAGTGGTGCGTCTGCCGGGAGCTGCTTAAAAGTGGCGGTTCTCGAATCCTGGTTGTTTAAGGACCAACTAGCAGTTTATGCCAGAGGATACTGAGATTGATCCGTTATTTATTGATAAGCATCGTCTAGCAGAAATCCAAAAGCAAGAAAGAGACGAAAGAGCTAGGCGACGTGCTGAAATTTTTAGGAGATATTCCCCTAAGCGTAGCGGTGCTGAACCCTTACGAGGGAGTGGATCTAGTGGTCTTAGTACCACGAGCAATAAGTTAGGAGAAGGTGGAAGCTCTAGTGCTCCCCTTCCTTCTATAAGCCAGTCCACGTCAAGTACGGGAGGTGTAACCCCAGTGGTCCCTATTCCTAGTGCAAATCCAATCCTCATCATGGCACAGCCTATTGCAATTCCAGCAGGAACGACGGATTTGCCGGCTCTAGGTTACCCGCTACCCATTTTTAATGGGCTAGTTGAGGAAGATGCGGAACTCCACATTAGGGAGTTTCAAAAGTTGATGTTTAACTGTCGCATTCAAGAGGAAGGACATTTAATGATGTTCTTCAACATGACTCTCAAAGGAAGAGCCGCTATATGGTATCATGGTTTAGAAGCCGGAACCATATTGAACATTGATGCATTTTATGGAGCTTTTTGAAGGGAGTTTGCCCCTGAAAGGGGTGGGCAATATTGGTTGCGTGTACTCAACGTGACCCGCCAAGATCCACACGAGGATATTCGTGCTTATGCGAAGAAGATAAAAGAGGTCTTCCGTAAGTTGGACACCTCTATTCCTATCCCCGCAGCTGCGCAATTGCAATATTTCCTACATGGGTTGGACTTTAATATCCAATTGCAGTTGAGTAGTGTCCCCTTGGGGGATATAGATACTGCCATTACACGAGCACAAGAGGTGGAATCCCGACTACAAGCAGCCTATGCTTCTCGAGGTAATTCGAATATGGGTTTAGTATTGGGAAACAATATGGCCATAGCCAATGGCAGTAGTGGCCAAGGGATAGCGATGGCTAACCCTAATGGGAGAGGGAACATGATACAGAATGTCCCTTTATTACCAGCTCCCCCTAGCATGTCGATGCCGACGGGCAGTCAAATGGCTCCAAATGGTGGAGGCCAGGCGGTCAATCCTAATACCATGCCTGTGACTCAACAGCCTGTGCCTAATCGAATTGTTAGGCCGATTGAACGACATGGTAATGACCAAGGCTATGAGTCGAGTTCTTCCAATGTTCTTGGCGAGGTTAAGGACATGATGAAGCATTATACCGACATGATTACGGAGCAGTATCGACAAATAGCCATTGATGTCAACTTCCTTAAAAAACAACAAAATTTGATAGGAAGTAGATACCCAGAGGAGGGTGCACCGTCGAGGTTTAGTTGCAAATGGTGTGGCGGGCAGCACTATCCAAGAAATTGCCCAAATGTTAAGTGCGACATTTGTGGAAAATCCGGCCATCTAGCAGCTACTTGCTGGAGTAAGATCAGTTCTCTCCAGCGAGGTAGTCGGCAACCAGGGCCTGTCAATCATCGTGCCCAAGGAAATGACTCCCAGCCAGAAAACGGGCCTAAACAAATACTTCAACGACCAAAGACTACAGTGGAGGAGCTACCAAGTGGTAGTGGGGTTAGTTTGATTGAGGCTGTACGCGTTAATGATGCTGAAACCTCTAATCTACGAGCTGTCCTTACAAGAGGTAAAAAGGGTAGAGAAGCCGACAAGGATAAGCCTGTCGACGGAAACCCTAAACAAGGCGACAAAGGAACTCAAGTTTTGGATCCTGCCCTAGAAGGGGGACCTTTGAAGCCCGTAGAGAGTAAAGCCAATAAGGAACCACCAAAGAAGAAGGTGAAAGTTAAGAAAGAGGCAATAAAGCCAATTCAGCGACCTAAAGAGCGGATGATTTGGCGTGAAAAGCGAGCTCTATCAAACTATCATGAATTCGATTTGGCGGGCTCTCTTTGCGAAGTCAAACCGGATGTGAACCTTTTGCAGCTTATTAAGCTTTCCCCAGGAGTACGCAAGGAATTTAGAAAGATCCTACATACCGGGTATATCGTAGAACCTTTGGGTATTGCGCGAGTTGGTGATGACTGGTTCGAGCATGCTGAGAAGCATTGCCCAAGGGTTGCAGCCTATGTCGATGGGATATTAGTAGATTATGCCATTGTCGACACAGGATCATCTGTTAATATTATGAGTTCTGAACTGATGGAAAGGTTGGGTCTTGCGATTCAGAAAGATACTTCCACAATTCTCAGAATGGCAGATGACAGTTTGAGACAGCCGGAAGGCTGCATTATTAAGGTCCATGTCACTGTTGCAAATGTAGAATGCATGTTGGATTTTAGGGTGATTCGTTTTGCAGGCCGTCCAAGTTACCAAGTATTACTTGGACGTCCTTGGATCTTGCAAGCGGACTGCCAAGTGGATATACCCGCTGGTCGGCTAATATTCGGCAGAGGTGCCCAGCGTGTGGTGGTTGATGCTTATCCTGAGTCCCCGCAGAGTGAGAGAGCTCCTCTATCTTCTACAGAATTGGAGACATTAGAAGATTTATCTGCTAGTGAGACATCATCGAGTGATGAGTCCAAAGAGGAATCCACCACGGAGGACATCTATCAGATCACTTTGAACGAGCCGATAGAGGGCCAAGAGCGTATAAGAGATGCAGATGTTATCGAGCTAGACCTTGGTACGCTTGGTGATTCGCGGCCAATCAAATTAGGCTCTATGCTCAGTACAGCAGAAAGGGAGGACTATGTGGCCTTGATCCAGGAATTCTGTGATATTTTTGCCTGGAGTTATGATGAGTTGAGAGGCATTCCTCCTAGTCTTGTTGTTCATACAATTCCGTTGAAAGAGGGCAGTCGTCCTGTACGGCAGAAAGTAAGGCGTATGCCTTTCGAATTGAGGGACGGGCTGTTTGAAGAGTTACAAAAGCTTCGAAAAGCGGGTTTGATTTTTCCTGTGCAACACACGGAATGGTGTTTGCCAGTTGTGATTAGAAAGAAGAAGAATAATCAGATCCGTTTATGTGTAGACTTTAGGGAGTTGAATAAGCAGACAGTTAAGGACTACTACCCATTACCATTTATTGACCAGATTTTGGATCAATTAGCGGGTAGGGAGATATATTCATTTATGGATTGCTTTGCAGGATACAACCAAATGGCAATTGCAGAAGAGGACAAGTTGAAAACAACTTTTATCACTGTATTTGGCACTTTTGCTTACCACCTGATGGCTTTTGGTTTATGCAATGCGCCTGGTTCGTGGCAACGAACAGCCGATAAGACATTTGGTGACATATCCCCTGACGAGTTGAGGGTGTTTATTGATGATTTAGGGGCTGCCACCGTGAGAGAAAGGCAGTTGATCATTTTGAGAAAATGCTTTGAGCGCTGTAGACAATTATGCATCGCCCTAAACCCACGGAAGTGTGCTTTTGGAGTACCTTATGGGCTATTGCTGGGCCATGTGGTCAGTTCGGTAGGAATTGCGACAGACCCCGAGAAGGTCAAAGTTATAGTTGCCATGGGTCCACCACGCACTCCGAAAGAAGTTCATAGCTTTTTGTCTTCGGTTGGTTACTACCGTAGATTCATTAACGCCTTAGCAGAAAGAACGTTGCCACTTACAAATTTATTGTCCTTTAGCTGTTCGTTTGTGTGGGGTGACCCTTGTAAGGTAGCATTCGAGGACGTGAAACAAGAGCTAGCAAGAGCGCCCGTTTTAAAAGCACCTAAAAGAGGTGAGGTGTTCTATATATTTTCGGCCGCCACTATGTATAGTATCAGCTGCTGTTTAGCCCAAATTTGGGAAGAGAAGTGGTACCACCCGATTGCTTTTGCTAGTCGGAAGCTGGGGGTATCCAAAATCAATTACACCTACATGGAGAAGCTGTGTCTAGCGATGGTCTTTGGGACCAAGAAGTTCAGGCATTACATTCTCTATGAAAAAGTGGTGCTTTATACGAAGGCGGAGGGACTTCGACTATTGATGAACAAGTTACAGCCGCCTGATCGTTTAGCGAAGTGGTTGATCACTTTGCAGGAATTTGATTATGAAATCAAGAGTAAGCCACCAAGGTTGCAAGGCATCGTGGAATGTCTAGTGCACTTTGGGGAGCCGAAAGAATCTGTGGCTGAAGGTAGTGACATGGAGATGATATTTAAAATAGATACGGCATCTATTCCCTCCTGGTATGCTGCAATAACGCATTATTTATCAACGGGAGAGGCGGGATCCGAACTATCTAAGGCTGAGAAAAGGAAAATTAAGCAGCAAGCGTTAAAGTTTGCCTTGATCGCAGGTACATTATATCGGCAAGGGGTTGATGATATCTATCGCCGATGTGTGATGCCTGACGAGGTGCCATTCATTTTGGAGGAGTGCCATGATTCTGCTTGCGGTGGCCATTTTGCTGGACGGCTTACAGCACAAAAGGCTTTAAGAGCAGGTTATTGGTGGCCTGCCATCTTCCAGGATGCGTTTGCGTATGTTAAGCGATGCGATATTTGCCAACGACATGATAGTCGAGAGAATAGGAAACGACCACTCACCCCTATTATGGCGATACTTCCATTTGAGAAGTGGGGAATAGACTTTGTGGGTCCTATTACTCCGTCATCGACTACGCAAAAGTGGTACATCATTGTAGCAACTGACTACTTCACAAAGTGGTCAGAAGCACGAGCAACAAGGAAAGATAATGCTAAAGAAACTGCTAGTTTCCTTTTAGAGCAGATAATATGCCGGTTTGGTCCGCCGAAAGAATTAGTGTCGGACCGCGGAACCCATTTCCTGAATAAGGTGATCAAAGGTTTGACAGAGTTGTGGAACATCAAGCATAACAAGACAACCCCATATAATCCGCAAGCCAATGGGCAAGTCGAAAGTACCAACAAGCAGCTTGCGGGCATCCTGTCCAAAATTGTGTCGGAAAAGAAACAGGATTGGGATAAAAAGTTATACGTGGCAGTGTGGGCCTATAATACGACTTTCAAACGAGCCACTGGCCATACCCCGTTTAAGTTAGTATATGGGGAGGAGTGTGTCTTGCCTTTAGAGATTGAGCTACCGACTATTCGGTTTGCCATCAATCATTCTTTGAGCGATGAAGACGCTCTTTTTGAGCGCTTGACGACACTGGCACATTTAGATGAGCTTAAGCTGCAGAGCTTATTGCACCAAGAAGTGGCGAAGCGCCGAATGAAGAAGCTACACGACCTCAAAGCCAAGAAATACACCTTCAAGAAAGGACAGCTTGTTCTGTATTATGACGCACGACGTGAATTATTCCCAGGCAAGCTAGAACCCAAATGGGATGGGCCTTGTAGGATCGTTAGAATAGGAAAGAATAAATCTACAGTGCTGTTAGCTGACCTTGAGGGGATAGAATTTAAAAATAAGGTTAATCTTAATAAGATTAAACCTTATTACTTCTGATTTTTCTAATGCTATGACTGCCTTGCAGGTCTAGGCAAGATCGATCAAACATCTGCAAGGAAATCGTGATAGAGGTTGATGGGTCGTCTGATCCCTTACTTAGAACACCCATATTTAGAACAGAGATATCATCAGGGAAAGCTCATTTGGTGGAGCAAAGGATACAAGGTGATTGAGCAAGAAGGCGGGACATTTATTTGGGAAATCACGGTCTTCTGCCATCACTGCCTGCAAATTTTGATGAGCATCCCTGTTGAAGGGCATCATTTAATCCCGTGGTCATTTAATCCCGTGGTCTCCGCCAATTTAATCCCGTGGTCGCCAATGAGCAGTGATTTTTGACTTCAAAAAGTGCTTAAAATTAGCCAAAAAATCCAAATTTTAGGGGAAAATTTAATCTCATCGAAGGCGACAACTGCAGTCAGTACGATTTTAAGCGGCGAGTCAGAGACGGATGACAAAAGTTCTTTAAAGACCCACCAAGCAACAGTTGGGGAAATTTCATAATTTCTCAGGATGTTGGATGAGACTTCAGGAACTGCTAGGCAATGGGGGATTTCAAGATGGACGCACTGGATTTTTTGGAGTGCGAATCAGACATTGGACGGCGAAATGGCCAAACTTGGTGAGAAGGGGCCCGAAATGAGGAGTGAAAGGGGGGGTGACCTTTCCCCCCAAAAAAAATCAATTTTGTGGCCGGGGGGGGGGGGGGGGGTTTCAACAGGTGTGAAGGAAATGAAGGCATCTTGAGACATGGCACCGATTTTTTGTGATGGAGGGGGCTATGGAGCTTCAACACAACCCCCCAAACCAATTACATGCATGATCTACACTCTTTCTTCGCCTTCCATTGCCACTCTCCGCTCCTCCAATGGCTACCCGGTTGCTGAGATCAGAAACTAGTATTTCTCTCTCCTCCCTCTCTCCCCCCTCTATGGGTTGTTCATGCGCATTTGTCTTGAAGGAAGAATTGGAAAGGAGATTGAAGAAAATGATGATGGAGATGAATGGAGGTGCTAAAGATTGATGTGCAGCATGGAATTGAGAGCAATGGAGGTTCCATCCATTGGCCACGCAATCATTCAATGCATCTCGAGTTTCGTAGAAACACGATATGACTATTTTTTATGAAGGAAATGAAGGTTTTTTGATATTTTATGATGGAAGTGGTGTTCTTATGCAATGGAAATTTGTTTGAGTGCTAGTTGCATCATGTTTAATTGTTTTCTATCAGAAATTTCTGATTTCATAATGATTTACACGCGTTATTTAAATCCCACAAAACCCAAAATGTGGTTTTTAAGGGTAAAATGATGATTTTGTTGTTTCAGGTGGGTGAAATGTATTCTTATGGGGGAAAATGGAAAATAAAATTGAATTTTTGTATGCTAAAATGATTCATATATCAAAACATGACAAAATGAACCCCTACACTTATGTAACATATATCAAAACATGACAAAATGAACCCCTACACTTATGCAACATATATCAAAACATGACAAAATGAACCCCTACACTTATGCAACGGAAGCACTACCTAAAAGTAGGGAGTGGGGCATTTGAATGATGTGATCTGGGTGTTGTTTATTGTTGATTTTTCTGATGCATGTCATGATATAGGGTTCTTCGTATTTTAATTAAGAGGATAGTAGCATGAGCATTGTCTTGGTGTTATCCTTACATCGCTGCAACGAGTTAGTAAATGAGCATTGGAAAGCCTAGTTGTGCATGACACGTTTTTTATTGGAAATTATGTTTGAGCACATAAGGATCATCCACTTTTGCATGTGCATATCAACCATGATATTGATATATGAAGAACTGAATGCATAGTACCTATTTTTCGTTATGATGGCCTACACTTGAGTGTGTGAGACAACCTAATCTGTAGGCTAGTTGATCATTTCGGAGAATTGTTTAGTAAGGACACATGATATCTCTTGGAATACGTTCAAAATGAAAGAGTGGAGCTTGTATCATGTGTACTTTATGTTGAAGCAATGCATCTTGGGGCCAATCCCTGAGGTGTAGGAGTGTCACAGTGGAGCCACGGCAATCAGCCGAGAGGTGCTTCCCTATGTTTGTGCTACGAGGTATTATGCCTATGTTATAGGATCTTCCTCTGAGGAGAAGGGATGATAAACATTGGACTATGACCTAATACAAACACAGAATTGACATTAGCATTTAGTGTAGAGTGAGTCTTAGATGCTCTTGGACTGCGAGGCTGTGTGGTGGGGTTGTCTGTTGTGTGCATGTGCCATAGCTAGTGCCAGTCCATTTTATGTCCCATCAGTTTTCAAAGGCAAAACATGAAAATTTTCCCAAGTAAATACAGTAGTAAAGGGTTAGAAACAACACACCCTACCTTATTTGAGTCCAAACACAAGATTTGTAGCATGTGTAGAAAGTGGCCAACATGTTTTGCCATAGATAGCACACTCCTCTTCAAGATCTTTGGCTTCCATGCATGGCTCTAATACCATGTGAGAGTGCATGATGGAAAGAGGAAAATGAACATGGAGAGAAGAAGGAGACAAAGAGAACATAGGAGAGAGACTGCAATGGCTAAATGTATAAGGCTACAATAGTGAAACCCAACATGTAGCTCTATGCATTAGTGTGGATACCAAATGGTAGTAGGAGGATGAGAGAATGAGGAGGGCTAGCCAATCACAAAGGATCAATGATGGATAATAAATAGTGAAAGTAGAAGTGTAGGTTGCCTATATATAGGCAAAAAGGAGAAAAATCTCTAAATGTAATCAAATCCCTTAAAAATAGCCAAAAATACACAAAAAGAAATGCACTAATGTGCCCTCCATCTAAAGTATCTAAAACCTATAAAATGATAAACAAATAAAATATTAGAGCTCCTAATGTTGTCGTTTGACTGAGGCTCACAAGCAAGAGATGACCACACAAGACACACATGATTGCTAACAAATCCAACCTTTTGCCATAGCCATTGCAATGACAACTATTATAGTTACTATCTTTGCCAAGGGAGCAAATGTCTCCTCATAATCAATTATATAAATTTGTGCAGAATCTTTGGTAAGTTATACCTACTCACACTTTCATGAACATTATGCTTTACTTTGTAAATCCACTTGTAGCCTATAATTTCCTTCCTCTCAAGCAATGGTATAAAATCCCAAGTTTGATTTACATCCAATGTAGCCATTTATTCATCCATGGATTTTTCCAAATGTGAATGATCAATAGCTTTCTCAAAACCAGTGGGTCCAGTTGATTTTGTAACATTTTCCATACATATATAATGGTGAGCACCATGACCATCATATGTCAACCTATGTATGGGATACCTTACTCTCATTGACTTGTGCACTTGTGGAGCACTCTATGGTCCCTTTACATCAACCCTACTTTTTCTTATGCTAGATGTATGAATAACTAGAATACCAATCTCCTCATCCATAATCTGATCTAAGCCTTTAAAATCACCATCTACATATGAATAGCTTGCAAAAACATTTTCCATAACAAGTGTCTCACCCACTTTTTTGTTTCCCTTTTGTTAAACATATTTTTCATTTATAGGAGTGCTATTCACATGCACCATGCCACTCTATGGTCTCTCAATAGATCAACTAGAAAGAACTCTTTTGGCCCACTCAAAATATGTGACTATGAACCCAAATTTTCTATAACCACCTTTTCTTTCACATAATTTGCAACAATATGTTTTTTAGCAGTATATAAACCGTTCATTTTATCAGCCCATATCTTGCATGTAGCTAGATTATAATACTTGTAACTCTCTTGCTAAAGGGAATAGCAAAAAAATATACATGTTTTAGCTCTTGGATCCAATTTCTTTCTAAGCTCATCAGGAATATGTACATATGCAATGCATCCAAATACTTTAAGATGTGATAAATCTAGTTTCTTATTGCTAGTAAACTTCTCCTCTAGTGTCACATCATGCATAGCAATCATGGGAGTCCTTTTCATAATATGCACAGATGTAGAGACAACTTCATCCCAATAATAATGAGGTATATCTTTTCAACCCACCAACAAGGCTAGTATAATTTTTGCAATGTATATGTTCTTTCTTTCAATAATAGCATTATGTTTTGCAGAATGCACTTGCATATAAACTATCTCTAAATTGCATGATGTTTCTCAAAATTACTAAATTCATTGCAAAGGTACTCTCTCCCTCCATATGACCTCAAGCACTTAATCTTCATACATGTTTGTTCCTCAGTTAGATATTTGAAATCCTAAAAGTTAGAGAACACTTCTCCTTAAAAAAATACACCCATACCTTCCTTGTATGATCATCAAGAAAGGTTATGTAATACTCACATCCAACCATTAATACAATATTTGTAGGACTTTACACATCTACATTATATCACATCAAGTAAATTCCTACTTACATGTTTATCATGAGAAAATGCATGCCTTGTCTATTTTTAAAATTGACATATTTATATACCTTTCATATATTAGCCACTTTGAACTTAGGCATGCCTATCACAATTTCTTGTGACTGTATATTCTTTAAATGTTGTATGTTAATATTAGCCACAACTCCTATATCTTGTGCAAACATAGCAGCCTTTAGGTCGAGTGCATTACAAATAAGGTAAACATTCTTTCCACATACCTACCTTCTATAACCAATTTACATCAATTCTTAAAATCTTCTATAAAGTAGCCATTCTAGTTGAACTTTACTTGCAATCCTTCCTCAATCATTTTTAGAGCCCCAAGAGAGACACCAAGAGCAGTACATTAATAAAACACTTAACTTTTCTATCCTATTAGAGCCCAAGAGAGACACCAAGGAAAAGGGGTTTCTACTGCAAGAAAATCTATCTTGTAACATCAACAAGATTTTGTTTCATTCTTTAGAGAACTACAACAAGGAAAAGAACACCACTAGCAAGAAATCTTCACGCAGCATCATAGAAACAATTCTCCCATGGTTTTATCTTCAACAAAATTGATCATTCTCTTCATATTCTTCATATTTTTCATTGATAAACAAAGAGAAAGCAAGAGGAACACCACTTTGAATGGAAATAAGGTCACATAGTATTCATCTTCATTGTCTTCATAGTTTTCTCTCCTAGTCTCTTATATATAGATACATTGTTTGGCATAGAATTGGCTATCTCTGACTCTCTCTTTCTCTCTCAATCAATAGTACATAATATCATTACTACAATACTCAATAATCACTCATAATAATCCTTCTTTGGTCGTGGATTCCCCTTCCAAAAGGTGTGTCTAATATGAAAGGTCACCAAAGCCACTGCAGTGACTTCTCATAACTCACTACCGTCACTTCACTCCACTCTTCTCTTGAGTCTTTAGTACCTGCTTCTTCCACTTCCTTGAGCTCTTTTGAACTTATATTCACCTCTTTCCAAGGATAGAAAACTTTTCCAAAATCATACATACATTCCACAGAACACTTACAGAAGATCTATAGAACATAACATAACAGAAACAGAGTAGGAACAGGGGATCTACAGAAGCTCAATGAAAGATTTCACAAAGGTTAACAGAAAGCATTAGAACCACATAACTCATCTAAAAAAAATACAAACTATCAAAAAACATTCAATGCGATTTCAAAAATTCTCAACTTTCATCAATCATTAATCCATGCTTCATACAGAAGAAAAATAGAACAAAATAGAAGCTAAACAGAACTAATCAAAACTTCAACAGAACCTATTAGAACATCATAGAGCCTCATATTTCTACTGAAAATCATCATGAGCTTCCAAAACATAATCAATCTCATTCAAAACACTCTCAAACACTTCTAAAACAATGAGTCATTACTCAAAATTCATCAAAAATCAACTATTCAAGCCTGAAAAACAACAACAATTAGCCAAAAAATCTAGTCAATTCAGCATTCAACATATCCCAACACTTAATAAGGGAGTGTCCTTGTGATTGAAGAAAAAGGGAATACAAGTTCATTAAAGATCTCAACTTGTTGATCTTCAATATCAATCTTCATGAAAACTCCATCCAACCATGATCCCAACTTATAACTTGTATCTTAGAAAGCATAGAATAAAAGGAAAACACTTTTATCCATGAGCAGATCATATAATCAACATAAAATTATAACAAATTCGTAGAGGATATAAAAGGTTGCTTCCATCCTTCAATTAGATAGAATCATGAACCACCATCCATTAGCATCTCAATCAGGTCCATCTTCATCTTCAACTCCTCATAAGAGAAAAATAATACATACACATACACATACACTTGAAACTTGACACAAAACCAGGTAGTCTGAATGGCATACACTCCCAAAAATGGAGAGAAAATGAAAAGATTTGCATTAATAAAAAAGATGATACAATCATGAAAACCCCCTTCTGCTAAGCAGGATGAAGATGTTTCTTCTTAAATTGCATACTCAGTTTAAGATGTTCCAAGGCATTGTTCTCATCTACAAAGTACTGAGGTACATTTTGGAGGAACTGGAGACAACACATCCTTCCCAGTAAGATGCTAAACCTGGTGGGAAAGACCTGTGCAAAGTAATACAATACATCCATTTGAGTAGCAGCTACATCCACAGCTACATCCACATTTGGATCTATGATCAGCTGGGGGATACTCTTCCGAGTATTCAAATGAGATTGATGATGCATGAAGGCAAGATACCGGCAAAAATGATATGCAAGACGAGTAGTGGTGAAGGGGGGGACATAAGGCATCTCCCACCTCAATGTACCCTTGTAAACCAATCTAATATCCCAAAAGTACCACAATGATAATCATGTATTTATGCTTCTATTGATGCCCATATGCTCATATATTGATATTAGATCATTTGTGGAAGTCTTGTGGTACTTTTGGGATACATTTGATATTGATAATCATGGCAAAATGGTGAAGGGGGGGACATAAGGCATCTCCCACCTCAATGTACCCTTGTAAACCAATCTTACTAGCAAGATGCATGCTATTTCCACTCTCCATCGCCACTCTCGCCTTCAAAAATGGCTGCCTAGATGGCCTGATCATAATCTAGTATTTCTCTCTCCTCCATCTCTTTCCTCCAAATGGGGCTTCACATGGCAAGAATCAAGAAGAGAATGCGATGACGGATGATTGTCCCGGATGATTGTCCGACGGATTTCTCCAAGATTAAGAGGAGGTTGAGGGAAGATGTTCAGCATTGAATATTTTTTTTTGATCGGTCCGTTGGAAACTCGAAAAAATAATAAAAAAACCTGCAACACACAATAAGAGGTATGTGCCATTTTTACAAAGGAAATTTGTTTATTTTTGTATGTTTGATGGTTGAAATGAAATTCATATAGAACAAGAATTTGTTTGGATCTTGTTTCCATTATGATTGAGGGTTGTGTATAAAAGAAATGTAGATCCGTAATAGTAAATAGTTGCAATAATTATATTATATTCTGAAAAGCACATTTTTAGTGTAAAAATGAAGGTTTTATTGGTTTCGGGTGGGAAAAAGAGATGCACATGGGATAAAATTCTGAGATAAAATATATTTTAGTTATCATAATTAGTCACTAATCATAAAGTAGAAAATCATCTATTTTTATGCACAAATAAATAGAGAAAAATAGCTAAAATGGAAAAAAATAAAATTTTCGTGTTATAAAAATCTAGAAAATTATGATTCATGGTTGTGGCTATATAGAAAAGCTGAGGCGTGAAGTTTGGATTTAGTTTGGTTTTTTTTTATTTTTTATAGTTCATGATTTTTCATTTTATGCAAAAAATACATACAAAATAAAACCCTACACCTATGCCGCACGCAGCATAACCTAAACGTTAGAGGGAAAGGGTGATGTTAAGAGATTAAGAGGGTTGAGAGGGTGTGAATCTTTGAAATATTTGATTGTGCATTGCGTTTATAATTGTGATATTTCAGTTTAAGAGACTAGTAGCATGAGAAATCCGTGCTAGTCTCCATACATCGAAGCATACATTTAGTGAAAATCATGAAATGGCTATTTTTCCATATCACAAAATGCTGATTTGATGAATATCATTTGTGCACTAGGATCATATGCACTATGCATGACGCATGACATGGTATTAGTCTTGGATTGCATAGCAATTGTCTTCCTAGGACATGACTTATACGTGGAGTGGAAAGGAGCTTTTGCTGTAGGAAAATTGTACGATTGGAACTGTTTGGTGAGGATTTATATATTCCTTGATTGTACAAAACAAGAAAAGAGTGGAGTTTGTGCGTTATTTTTTATATGTTGGAGCGACGCATCTTGGGGCTGATCCCCAAGGTGTAGGAGAGTTGCAGTGGAGCCGCGGCAATCAATCGAGGGGAGCTTCCTTATGTTTTTGTTACAAGGCACTATGCCTATATGTTATGGGATCTCCCTATGAGGAGAAGGGAAGGTAAATATTGGACTACATATCAGCTGCAAATGCATAATTAAGTCTATCTAGTATACATCGGTGTATTATAGACGCTCCTGGCCTGCGAGGCCGTGTGGTGGGGTTGTCTGTAGTGTGTGTGAGGTCTGGCTAGTGCCATAGTCAATGCCGATCCATTTTAGGTCCCATCAGTGGTGTGTTTACCGTGAGCCACCAACAATTGATGGTTCCAAATCTAGGGTTTCTAGGGACCAAATAGTTGGTTTATGTCCTCTAACAAGAACCGTCAAGCCGAAATACAAAAATAAGAACGTGCTGAGAGGGCTAGATGATGGTTGGAGATTGTAAGGCGTTATTCCCCTCAAAGAAGCAACCCACTACACATAAGCGACAGTGGTTCTAATAACCTAAGTTTCATAAGTAGCCCTTTGAGCACAAGTGGAAGTCTTAGCACTTCCCCACTTCCAATCAATCAATCCACTTCAAGTGGGGGTGTAGTTTTACCTACAAAAACTCCTATTACCAATCCGGTTGTAGCCATGGCACAACCCATCGCAATTCCAATAGGGACACCTGATTTATCAGCTTTAGGAGCATATTTGCCCCTCTTCCATGGGTTAGCAGAAGAAGACGGAGAACTCCATATTAAGGAGTTTCAAATGTTCATGTTCAACTATCGAATCCAAGACAAAGGACACCTAATGATGTTCTTCAACATGACGTTAAAAGGAAGGGCAGCAGTATGGTATCATGGTCTAGAGGCCGGGACCATAACTAGCATTGACCAATTCTTCACGGCCTTTCATAGAGAGTTTGCTTCTGAGAGGGGTGGACAATATTGGTTGCGTGTCTTGAATGTAACTGTTGAGAAATAGACAAATGATGTAAGCTCTAAGAAGAGAGGTCCAAATCCCATATGCACAGTAAGGTACAGTGGTACTATCCAAAAAGCTATAAAGGCATGTACTTGACACTCATTTCAAAAAAAATGACACTATCAGTTTGAGTCACTCAAAACTGTCTTTATGAGTCCAAGCTAATCTATCTTGGAACCTAATTCATTTGAGTTACAATCTCTCACTCTGATAATGTATCGTGTGTTTGACTTGCGTCCACCATAGCCAACTAGCTCTAGATCCGTGTTTCTCAACATGGTATCAGAGCCATGGCTGAGCTAGGAAGCTAGTAGGTGGAATCTCTTCTTCTGTGCATGCTCTAGGATTTTCCCTCCTTCATTCTTCTCCTTTTACAAGCTCATTCCAATCCCAATCTTTCAAACCATCCAACATCCATTGTGTGTACAAGGAGAAGAAGCTTAAGGAAGGAGGTACTACCAAAGGGCTTGCTTACTCCATAAAGCACAGGGGCTGTTTTTTGGAACAGAGAAATAGAGAGGAAGGAAGAGAGCTCAAGCTGAGAAGACTTGGTGTTTGGGTTGTTAGGTGGAGAGTCTAGAACTACCTCGAAGAGCCTATGGTAAAGTCTGGAGCACTTGAAGGGTCTGAAGGCTTTGGAAAAGGAATTATGCATGTATGAGGTGATCGTAGAGTGATAGATGGAGACGCTAGGCGTGAGCCATCTGCATCTGCTTTCATCCGCTTCCGTTTTTTGTTCACCTCCTGATTTCTTCCGATGAGTGGCAACTTGTCCTGGTGCAACTAGGCTTTTCTTGAAACTTCTCTGCTACATCTGGAGACGTTTTCTGAAGTCTGGAGTGGATTTTATTGATCTTGGCGATGATAGCCTCCTGCTTCCTCCGCAAACGCTCCAACTCCCTAAGGTATTCGTTCGCTATTTCGAAGGATACCGACATCCTCTCGTTCCTTAAACTCAACTCAGCTCGAACAATCTGCAATAAGTCTGCGACCAGCAAGAGATCTGTCGGCTAATCTATAGCCTGGTGTTTCACAGCGACGTGTGCAGAATCGGCGGGCTCTTCTAGCAATCAACGACTAAATTTTTAAAGGCTTTAAAGAGCCTTATCTCTAAGGCTTCAATAAGCCTTTTTCAAATAACCCTGTTCACACTCTCTTGTTTCAAACCAACTCTCCCACACTCTAAGCTATTCACGGTGATCGTAGTTTTTAATACTGATTTTCTACTCCATCAAGTTTCTTTAGACACTAGCATTTTGTGCCATTTCTTCAATATCTGAAGCACTTGTAAAAAGGATAGACACTGCCCGAGAGTTCTCGTGGTAAGACCTCCTACTAAAAATGACTGAAGTGGAACATATAGCAAAATTTAATGGTGAAGGCTTCCATGCCTGGAAGGAAAAGACCATGTATCACCTAATGCGGAAAGACTTGTGGGATCTGTTTGAAGATGATGCAGATAACAAGAAGGAAGATGATGAAGACGGGTTCGTTGAAGAAGAACAGTTTAAATCCAAAGAATGGAAGAAGATGAATAATAAGGCACTAGGCATCATTGCCTGGGGATTAAGTGATGATGTGTTACATCATATATCTGGCATTAGAAATGCTAGAACCGCCTGGGAGGAACTTGATAAAATGTTTGGTACTCAAGCAAAGAATTCAAAGGTAAAACTTCTCATGCAGTTTTATAAACTGGATATCAAAGACAGTGCTTCTATGACCATACACATTAATAAGTTTAAGAGTTTAAAAACTCCGCTTGCATCTCTTAAAAAGAATATTGAGGAAGATGAAGCAATAGCCGTACTGCTTGCAAGTGTAAACAAGGATCCATATGAAAATCTTGTGTCCACTTTGAGTAATGTTCCAAGCCTCACACTTAAAGATATTGAGCACTCACTACTCGATGAAGAAGGCAAAGTAAAAACCAAGAATGCAAAAGACAATGTCTCATCATCTAGGGAAAATCTTTTGTACACCAAAGGAGCTGCTGGACCTAAAGGAAGAGGTCGAGGATTCATCAACAACAATAACAAGGATCGGATTACATGTCACTATTGTGGTAAGACTGGTCATGTAGCCAGTGAATGTTTCCACAAGAAGAGAGCCCAACAATTGCAAAGTGATCATCACCAGAACCAATACATGGAAGAAAGAGAAGAAGAAGAATATGCTTCCACTACCATCAACAACTCTGACAGATTGTTTTGAAGAACTTTCATTGTATCCTTCATATGTTTTTCCCATAGTGGATCTTTCTTAGTGAATTTGATTTGTACAACCCTTGCCAAGATGTAAAGTCTCAAGCTTTAACTTGACTAGGCTGCCTATGAGCTAGTCTTCCGGGCCATGTTATCATGAAGGGGGGGCAAAAGCCAGCAAGTGTAGGGACTCATCATTTGAGGGGGGGTGTTGAGAAATAGACAAATGATGTAAGCTCTAAGAAGAGAGGTCCAAATCCCATATGCACAGTAAGGTACAGTGGTACTATCCAAAAAGCTATAAAGGCATGTACTTGACACTCATTTCAAAAAAAATGACACTATCAGTTTGAGTCACTCAAAACTGTCTTTATGAGTCCAAGCTAATCTATCTTGGAACCTAATTCATTTGAGTTACAATCTCTCACTCTGATAATGTATCGTGTGTTTGACTTGCGTCCACCATAGCCAACTAGCTCTAGATCCGTGTTTCTCAACAGTAACATGCCAAGAGCCAAATGAGAATGTTTGGACCTATGCCAAGAAGTTAAAGCAAGTTCTTCGTAAACTTAATACTTATATCCCCATTCCACCAGCTTCACTGTTGCAATATTTCCTACATGGATTAGATTTCAATATCCAGGTGCAGCTTAGTAGTGTCACTTTGATTGACATTGACACTATTATTACCCAAGAAGAAGGAGTAGTCGCGCTTGCAAGTGGCTTATGTAGCAAGGGTAAATTGGAATGGTAATAATTTGGCACTGACCAATGGGAGTCAAGGGGACCCCATGTCAAATGCGAATGGCAAAGGGAATATCATGCTAAATTTTTCTATGTTACTAGCTCCTCCCAGTAGTTATGACTATGCCTATGGCTAGTTAGACGGCCCCACTAAATGGTGGAGTCCAAATAATGAATCCTAATGTTATCCTAGTAGGTCAGCATGGCCAATTCCTAATCAAGTGGTTAGGCCGATGGGATGATAGATGGATGATCATGGCTATGAGTCGAGTGCCTCTAATGTCCTTGGCAAAGTTAAGGACATGATGAAGTACTACACCGATATGATTTCTGAACAATATCGAAAAATAGATGTGGATGTCAAATTTCTTAAGAAGTAGCAAAATTTGATAAGGAGTTGACACCCTGAAGAGGGTGCCCCCTCAAGATTCAGCTGTAAGTGGTGTGGTGGCCAACATTTCCCTCGGAATTGTTTGAATGTCAAATGGGATATTTATAAAAAGTCTAGCCACTTAACTGCTACCTGTTGGAGTAAGATTATTTCTCTCCACCAACAAGGGAGTAAACTGCCATGTCCAGTTAAGCATCGTGCACAAGGGAATAATCTCCAGCAAGATGAGGGAGGACCAATACAAATACTGCAACAAGGAAAGGCTAATTTAGAGGAGTTTCCTCATGGCAGTGGAGTCAGCCTTATTGAGGCTGTATATGTCAATGACACTGAAACTTCTCATCTACGAGCCATAACAAGAGGTCAAAAGATTAAAGAGGGTGACAAAGGACCTGTAAAACCTGTCGAGGGAAACCCTAAGAAAGATACTAGGGAAAAGCAAGTTCTAAATCTTGATATGGAAGGTGGAGTTCTTGATAGTAAAGTTGATCCTGAGAAGGATAAAGGATTACCAAGAAAGAAGGTAAAAGTTAAAAAAGAAGCACCAAAGCCGGTCCAAAGACCAAAGGAGAGAATGGTTTGGCGCGAGAAGAGAACTTTGGCTAACTACCACAACTTTGATCTAGCAAGTTCTCTTTGCGAAGCTAAACCAGACTGAATCTCTTGCAATTAATTAAAATTTCTCCAGGAGTACACAATGAATTCAAGAAAATCCTGCGTATTGGGTATATTGTAGAACCTTTGGGCATAGCATGAGTGGGAGAAGGTTGGTTCGATCATGCTGAAAAGCATTGCTCTAGGGTTCTAGCATACATGGATGGAATATTAGTAGAGCATGCTATTGTGGAAACTGGATCCTCTGTCAATATCATGAGTTCAGATTTGATGGAGAGGCTAGGTCTAGAAATCCAAAAAGACAGCTCCACACTTCTTAGGATGGCGGATGACAGTCTAAGACAACTAGAAGGTTGCATCACTAAAGTCCACGTTACTGTTGCGAGCATGGAATGCTATCTAGACTTTAGGGTGATAAGGTTTGCAGGACATCCTAGCTATCAAGTTTTGCTAGGTAGGCCATGGATCTTACAAATAGACTGCCAAGTCGATATACCCATTGGTCGAGTGATTTTAGGTAGAGGTGCCAATCGTGTAATAGTGGATGCTTACCTTGAGTCTCCTCAAAGTGAGAGAGCTCCTTTATCCTCTATTGAACTAGAAACAATAGATGATCCATCTGGTAGTGAGACGTCATCGAGCGATAGATCTAAAGAAGGGTCCACTACAGAGGATATTTATTTGATAACATTGAATGAGCCGATAGAGCCTCAAAACCAAATAAGAGACGCGGACGTTATTGAGTTGTACCTTGGTACACCTAATGATTCGCGGCCAATTAAATTAGGTTCCATGCTTAGTTTGGAAGAGAGAGAGGACTATGTGTCCTTGTTTCAAGAGTTCCGTGACATCTTCACTTGGAGATATGACGAACTTAGGGGCATTCCCCCCAATCTGGCTGTGCATACTATTGTTGTAAAGGAAGGTACCCATCCTGTACGTCAGAAAGTAAGGCATATGCCTTTTGAATTAATGGACGGGTTGTTTGAAGAGCTACATAAGTTGCAAAAAGCGGGTTTGATCTTCCTTGTTCAGCATACTGAATGGTGTTCACTAGTTGTGATTAGAAAGAAGAAGAATAATCAAATCCGGCTTTGTGTAGATTTTAGAGATCTAAATAAGCAAACAATCAATGACTACTATGCATTGCCCTTTATTGACCAAATTTTGGATCAATTAGCCGGTAGAGAAATATATTCATTCATGGATCGCTTTGCGGGGTATAAGCAAATGGCAATTGCTAAGCAAGATAAGCTGAAAACAACATTTATTACTGTCTTTGGTACCTTTGCATACCATGTGATTGCATTTGGTTTATGTAATGCACCTGGTTCGTGGCAAAGAACAGCTGACAAGACCTTTGGTGACATCTCCCCATAGGAGTTGAAAGTATTCATTGATGACCTGGGGGCAGCCACCACAAGAGAAAGGCAGGTGATTATTTTGTGAAAGTGCTTTGAGCATTGCAGATAATTTTTCATAGCCATGTGGTCAGTTTAGTAGGGATTCCACTACGTACTCCAAAGGAGGTGCATAGCTTTTTGTCATCGGTAGGGTATTATTGGAGGTTTATCAATGCCTTGGCAAAAAGAGCATTGCCACACTGACGAAGCTATTGTCCTTTAACTGTCAGTTTGCATGGAGTGATACTTGCAAAGTATCTTTTGATGATGGGAAGCAGGAGCTTGCCAAAGCACCTGTTTTAAAAGCACCTAAAAGGGGCAAAATATTCTATATATTTTCAGCAGTCACTATGTATAGTATCAGCTGTTGTTTGTCCCAAATTTGGGAGGAAAAGCGGTACTATCCAATAGCCTTTGCTAGTCGAAAGTTGGGTATATAAAAAATTAACTATACCTATATGGAGAAGTTATGCCTTGCGATGGTATTTGCAATCAAAAAGTTCAGGCATTACATTCTTTATGAGAAGTTGGTCTTGTATATGAATGCGGAAGGGCTTTGATTGTTGCTAAACAAGTTATAGCTGCCTGATCGTTTAGCAAAGTGGTTAATCGCTTTGCAGGAGTTTGATTACGAGATCAAGAGTAAGCCACCGAAGCTACAAGGCATTGTAGAATTTCTTGTGGATTTCACAAAGCCAAAAGTGGTCATGGCTAAAGGAAGTGACATGGAAACATTGTTTAAGATTGATACGACGTATATTCCGTCTTGGTATGCTACTATGACACACTATTTATCTACGGGAGAGACTACAACTAGTCTATCCGAATTTGAGAAAAGGAAAATTAAATAGTAGGCATTGAAATTTTCCTTGATTGCAGGAACACTATATCGGTAGGGTGTTGATGATATCTATCACTGATGTGTGATGCCTGACGAGGTTTCATTTATCTTGGAGGAGTGCCAGGACTCTGCTTGTGGAGGGCACTTTGCTAGGTGGTTGACGGCACAAAAAGCTTTAAGAGTTGGTTATTGGTGGCCGTCTATCTTCCAGGGTTCATTCGAGTATGTTAAGAGATGTGATACATGTCAAAGACATGACAATTGAGAAAATAGGAAAAGCGATCACTTACACCTATCATGGCTATCCTTCCATTTGAGAAGTGGGGCATCGACTTTGTGGGTCTTATTACCCTGTTGTCTACCACTTAGAAGAGATACATTATAGTAGCCACTGATTACTTTACTATTAGAAATCAAGCTCCACCCATCAGTTTATCTTTGTGTGTAATCGACATCTTGACAGCTACTGTGTACAGCTGTCTCCATGTGACTACATTAAATAAGTCAGGTTAGTAGTTAGTCAGTGACTTCACTAGAGTAGTTAGTCAGTGACTTGACAACTACTGTGTACAGCTGTCTCCATGTGACTACATTAAATAAGTCGGGTTAGTAGTTAGTCAGTCTAGTTTTACATTACATTGTATTGTGTGGTTAAGGGTAATGTTGCATAATGAAGAAAAGATATTGAGAGCCTGGAGGCTCACGGATATGGTGTTTCCCTGTCTCTCTCTCTCATCTTTGAACATGGTATCAGAGCATCCACAAGACTGGGCTCTGTGGAGTAGAGCATTACAGAAGAAGACTTCAAGACTGACCTGAAGGGCTGAAAAAAGAAGAGGACTGACTGTCATTTTCACTATTTTGGTCACACAGAGGTATGCATTGTTTTAGGAGAGTAGCCATTGGTCAAGAGGCTATTGGAGACCCTGCTTGAGAATCTGAAAGACCCTATTGAGCCTATGCAAGCGTTGTATAGGCTCAGATCAGCCATTGTGTACAACAGCAACCCCTGTTGAATCAGCATGAACTGCACCTGTTGAGCTGGGTGGACTGCAACCTGTCAAACATCAAATGGGGCACTTGGACAAGACTCATAAGGCATGTTTGCTCACTCTTGAAGGTATCTGAAGAGTACAAGAGGCAAATTCTTGTGTGGGAGCTCTGTTATGAGCTGGAGTAATAGACACAGATCTCTAATCAGTTTTGAACTGTTGTGAAAATGAATGGACAGCATGCATTCAGTCATTATTGACATACAGGAGCCTTGTACTACACTCAAAAGGCATCTTTAAAGCACAAGAATGTGTCAAAGCATGTATACATTGGATCAAATGTCTTGGAGCTGAGATTTCTTGCTCAAAACACTCACATTTGAAAGCCATTGATGACATGCTAGAAATTGTCATACACAGTGAATAGCAACCATTGTATCTTGCTAAAGAATACATGTCACTTTGGAGCTTCTATCACCTATATGAACTGACATATGCATGCTAAATGTATGGAGGATTGTGGAAAGCATTGGATGCTACTGAATACTCAGATCTGGACCTGAAATAATTGCCTTGACAGTGCTTGGGCTGGTTATGAACAGTCATGTATTCCTTGACAGTGATTAATGAAGACTGTTGTCTATGCCTACCCAAATGCTCATGTATTGAACCTATCACTTCAAAGTGAATGTATAACATGATTTGAAGACTTTCTGGAGCTACGTAAAGCTTGTTATGCTGATTTTTGGTTGACTGCAACCTGCAACCAAATTAGTTGACATTTGTACTTGCTAGTTATGCACTGTTTTGTGCTTCTATGCCTATGTATGGCTTGACACATGTACTAGCAGCTATCTGGGAAGTTCTGGGACATGTATGACATGTATGCATGTTGTTTTTGGACTTGAAATTGTTGCTGGTTATACACAGTCTACAGTTTTTAGACTGCATCTTTGGTCCCTAGCAGTGAGGTTGCAGGAGTTTAAACTGAAGCAAATACATAGCATATGTATTAACTGTTTTACCTACGGGTTAGACCATTTGTTTTGGGACATTTTTGGGTTATCAATGGGCTGAAATACCCTGGTTTTTTACTGCAATTAGTTGCAAAAAATTGTCATAAAATGTTGTGGACAAACTTGGTCAGTAATACTTATTGGTTTGCAGGTAGTTAAGCATTTGACAGACAGTCTATTGCATCATGGCTAATGCACATGGGACTGATAATATCACTCAGATAGTTGGAGAGAAGTTAGACAACAAGAACTTTGCATTATGGAAATTCAGAATGAAGAACTTTTTAGTTGGCAGGGGTTATTGGGATCTATGTACAAGAGATGAGGCTGCTCCTGAGTTGCATGCAATGAATCCAACTAATGAACAGAAAAGAGCTCATAGGCTATGGAATGAGAGAGCATGCAAGGTGTTGCATTGGTTTTCTCTATGTATATCTGATGCTATGGTAATTCAAATCATTGGATGTGAGACTCCGAAGGATGCTTGGGACATACTGATGAAAAATTATGGAACCATGACACATGCATGAAAGATCCAGTTGAAACAACAGTTCAACAACATGTCTAGGAATGGCAGGAGCATCCAGGTGTATACCACAGAGATTAAGACCATAGGTGATCAACTTGCTACCATTGGCTCAAGTGCATCAGAAGATGATATGATTGTTGTTGCCTTGAATGGATGAGGGAAAGAGTACAAATCTTTTGACACATCCATTTCTGTTAGAGAAGAGCCCCCTACTTGGGAAGAGCTAGTTGCTTTGCAGCTGCATGAGGAGGTCAAGCTTGGGTTGAATATAGGTTCCAGTGTATCTCAAAGTAGAGACATTGTGTTATACTCTAGCCAGCGTGGCAGAGGATTTAGAGGTCGTGGTTCATTTCGAGGTCATGGTGACACTCATAATGCTTATGGACAGCAGCAGCAGTAGGGTAATTGGCATGGTGCAAATACACAAGGCCAGCGTGGCGGGTTTAGAGGCAAGGGGAGATCACCCCGAGATAGAGGTGATGGATCTGGTTCATGGCAGTCATCTGATCAGTCCAACAAGGACAAGGATTGCCATTATTGTGGCAAGTATGGGCACATTGCAAAGGATTTCTACAAGAAGCAGGGAGATATGAAGGCAAAGGACAGACAGCATGGGCACTATGCATCATCCAGTGGTGCTCATGATGAGCAAGTTGATAGACTATTTGCCATGCAGCATGTATCCAAAAATGCATCGAGACATAATAAAGATGATAGATGGTACATTGACTCTGGAGCGTCAAACCACATGACACCGCATGGAGAGTGGTTTGATGAGATGGTTGCAGGTACACATGGTCATGTATGTACTGGGGATGACACCCAACATGACATAAAGCATAAAGGGATTGTTCCTCTCATGATGTGCCTGATGGCAAGAAGAAAGGCCTGCATGATGTATTACATGTACCGACCATAACAAAGAATCTTTTGTCTGTGGGTCAAATGGCAGAACAGAATCTGCAAGTGAGATTTAACAAAGATGGATGTTTCATTGAGGAGCATGGAAATGGCTGCAAGCTAATTACCAAGGGCAAAAGGGATGGCAGGATGTTTACTTTGGATGCGACCATTCTAGGACTTAAGGCAGCCATGTTTGCTCATGATGAGAGTGCCATTCAGGATGTAGAGATTTGACACAAGCGGATTGGACATGTCAATGTACAAAAGCTGAAATCTATGCAGCAGAAGGAAGTAATACTTGGATTACCTAAATTCAAGTATAATGACTTTGGTCATGTATGCCCTGCATGTCAGTTTGGGAAGCAGGCACGGTTTCCGTTCATGAGACATATAAAAAATAGCACTAGGCCTTTACAGTTGGTGCACTCTGATATCTGGGGTCCTTCACATAATGCTTCGTTTGGAGGTGCACGGTATTATGTCTCATTTATTGATGATTTCAGCAGGTACACTTGGCTTCATATTTTGAAGCATAAAGATGATGTGTTTGATGTTAGATATGATCAATGCCCCACCCTCATTAGGTGCCAACAATGATCCATGGTGCTCAAAGTTGTAAGGCCCCATTATGAGGAGAAGCCAAATGTGAGCCCAGATATTAGTTGAGTCCTGACTTGTATATCAGATGAGGTCTATGTGACTGGATGGCAAAAAGGTGACCGTTGTGGGTCTAATCTTTGGGTTAGATGTAGCGGTTAAGCTGATAGCAACTCGAGGCACATTGCATCCCTGGAATATTACCTGGCCGACTAGTGGAGACTCTTATGGTAGGTTAGTCAGGCCGACCTAACGACCTTCGCGGGCTATAAAAGATAAACCCCTTCACAGCCATCGATCATTCATCTTTCACCCAGCCAGAGTTGTTGTTCCAGCTAGCCTTAAGCTCTTCACCTATCTTCTGTCTAGATCACCATCTAAGCTTCACATAGTGGAAGCGCACAGGTGGACAGAGCCATCTTTGTATCAGTTGTTTGGAGCTAAAGAATTTACTGATTCTCCTCTTATTTGTTGTGTACTCTCTATCTCTATCTCAGATTCTGTTCGCTGTGCCGTGTAATTTTTACATTTGATGCATTCAAAGATTTCAAGAAGCATGCAGAAAATGAGTTGGGCTGCTATATATCATGTTTGAGATTAGATGGAGGAGGTGAATATGTCTCTAATTACTTTGATAGGTATCTTGCTAAATATGGGATCAGAAGACAACTCACATGTAGCTATACACCGCAGCAAAACAGTGTTGCAGAGAGGAAAAATAGGGTCCTGATGGAATCAGCTAGAGCTATGCTGAATGAGAAATGTCTGCCAAATGGTTATTGGGCTGAAGTAGTGATGATTGCTGTCTATGTGCTAAATCAAACTCCTACAGTAGGGATTCATGATGTCACTCCATATGATAGGCTGTATGGTCATAAACCCGATATTTAGCACTTGATGGTATTTGGTAGCATTGCATATGTGCATATACCAGATAAAAAGAGTAAGAAATTGGATCCTAAGGCACTGAAGAGTGTGTTTCTGGGATATGCACAGGAACGGAAAGCTTATAAGTGTTATGTACCTTCTACGCATGAGACACTCATAAGCAGAGATGTGGTATTTGCTGAGTTAGCATCCTGGTATGGGAATCCTATTGAAGTGCCTACTGATGGCTCACCTAGTATGAGTCATGCTGAAAATACTCCTGCAGAGAGTACTTCCATGAGTGGTCAAATAGCTGAAGTATCATCTACAGTGAGTCCTTGGATAGGATGATTGCGCAGTCACACTACTGCATCCACTGGCACGGATATGTCAGTGAGGGGGAGAACAGATAAGGGAAAAGAAAATGTTTTTGAAGATGTAACAGGTCCACTCACTGCAGGTTATGACTCATCTAGCAGTGACAACTTAGATAGTGAATTGGGGATTCCATCTGTTATAGTGCCAGGTGCTAGGCAGAGTCGTTATGTGCCGCCTCATGAGAGGCAAGCTCATAGTGAGCCACAGCTCAGGAGATCAGAGAGGGTTAGACAACCTGTTGATAGATACACTTACACTGGATATTCAGTCTGTCATTATGCTTATATGACAAAAGTAACAGGTTTTAGAGAACCAAGTAAGTTTGATGAGGCAGTTGCAGATGAGGATTGGCGTGCTGCTATGGATGAGGAATATTCAGCTTTGGCTGAAAATGGCACATGGGATTTAGTACAGTTGCCTGAGGGTAAAACACCTATTGGCTACAAATGGGTGTACAAGGTAAAATGTAAATCAGATGGATCATTGGAAAGATGCAGGGCCAGGCTAGTTGCAAAAGGGTATGCACAATAGTATGGTCTTGATTATGACGAGACTTTCAGCCTTGTAGCAAAGATGGCTACAGTTAGAACTATGATTGCTTTGGCAGCACCTAGAGGCTAGAAACTATGGCAGATGGATGTAAAGAATGCCTTTCTAAATGGAGAGTTACAGGAAGTAGTTTACATGGAATAGCCTGAAGGCTATGTGCATCCAGAATTTCCAGCACATGTATGCCGGCTGAAAAAGGCATTATATGGGCTGAAACAAGCACCCAGAGCATGGAATGCTCATATCAGCAAATATTTGTAGCAACATGGGTTCCGATTGGGTGATGCTGATCATAGTTTGTTTGTGAAGAAGACAAATCGTGGCTGTGTATTCCTAGTTGTCTATGTTGATGACTTGATCATTACAGGAGATGATGAAAGAGGGATTGCTGAAGTAAAGACATGTTTACAGGCTGAGTTTAAGGTCAAGGACCTAGGAGAGCTAATATATTTTTTGGGGATTGAGGTTGTCTCTACACCTCAAGGCATATGGCTGCTACAGAAGCAATATGCTAAGGACATGTTACAGAAATATGGTATGGCTGATTGCAAGCCTATGGATATGTCTTTAGAGCAGAATGTCAAGCTGCAGATTGATATTGGGATGGAGATTGAGAATGTTACCATGTACAGACAGATGGTAGGTAGCTTGACCTATCTCACGATCACTAGACTTGACTTGAGTTATGCTGTGGGGCTGATCAGTCAGTTCATGCAGAAGCCTCGCAAACCACACTTGGATGCAGTCAGGAGAATTCTAAGATATGTAAAGAGTACCACAAATCATGGGCTATTTTATGCATATGGGAAACCCCTTGACTTGATGGGGTATACTGATGCTGACTGGGCTGGTTGCACTTATGATAGGAGGTCAACCAACGGCTATGCATTTGGATTGGGTAGTAGCAAGATTGTTGAGAATCAGCAATCACACTCACTAAACAATCTCTTTGTATGGAGCTTCAGGGTCAAGGATATGCAGGCTAACCTATCCCATATGCACAATGGTGCCTACTGCAGTTTCCTACTTTCCTATAAAGCATTGTACTTGCTTCCTTTTCTTAATGCAATAATAGTACTCTTTTCTTTTCAGTGTAGTGTCAATGTCATTGTCCACATACACAAGATTGTGTTTATGAGTCCAAGTCTCAATCTCTGGTCAGCTTAGTTCCATCCCATGACTTCATCTCCCAACTCTACCCTCACTGAAGCTTCCATGGCAGCCATAGCCAGCAGCACCCTATCAGATTGAGCTGCTTATATCTCACTCCACAGGTCAAATCTCTTGGAGCTTCCTTCTGGAAAAGTATTCCCCAACTCACAAAGCTTCCCTGTATCACATCAATCGAGGACATTTGACCATCTGAAGCTCAGCATTGTGAAAATTCCCAGTCACTGCCATAGTCTTCAACTGTGACCTGCAGGACATACCCTCCATGGAGCCTTCATATCTCTCTCTGTAGAGCATATCTTCAGAAACTTCCTTCTAGGAGTTTTTTCTTCTACTCAAGACGCTTCACCCTAGCACATAAATTGACAACATTGTTGCGCCCTGACCCTAGCATTACAGAAATCGCGGAAACCTATCCTGAACTGCGCCGAATCTGATCGAGTGCCCTGCGTGCTTCATACAGCCAGCGATGTGGACGTTTTTCATAGGGCTTTGATAGCCCATGAAGTAAGCTTCCTAGGCATGTAAATTTTTTTGAAAATGATCAAGTATAGCTCTTGCAATCTGAGAAAAACCAAGCCCCTATCTCAGAAACCCTAATTCCACCATAGCCAAAAATTTCTCAAGCTTTTTTTTCTCAGTTTTTCTCTCTCCCGACACTCAACCCAAGCCTCTGTCACTCTAATCCATTGACCCAGCATCAAATCAAGGAGGGTAAGGACCTGAGAAGATTGAAGAACGACCGAACGATCCCGAACAAGAAGAATCAAGCTCAACATCAACACTGACATAGTGTGTTTTCACATTGTCACTAACTGTGTCTCTTGACACACTGCATTCTGCTCTTCTACTGATAAAATCTCAAAATTCTGGTGTTGATTTGCTACTGATCTTGCAACCTCAACATGGGAAAAGGCTCTCCAAATGCTCGATTCAAAGGAGTCGGGTTCCACACTTGGCAAACCCGCATCAAGCTCATCCTGATGAAGAAAGGTCTTTGGGCTATCACAAATGGCAAAGAGAAGAAACCTCGAGATGCAGACCTTGCAGTTACTTGGCAGAAGAATGATGACAAGGCACAAGCCATCATCAAAATGGAATTGGACGACAGCTACATCCATCATGTGGATGCCTGTGACATGTCCCATGACACTTGGGATAAATTGGATACCCTATTTGGTGCACAGCCAAAGTCATCTAAGTATGGTCTATTAATTGAATTTTTCTGACTTGATATGAAGCCTCATACATCCCTGGCATCCCATCTGAACTACATGGAAAGCCTGCTTACTCAACTTGCAGGAATAAAGCTAAAAATGGATGAAGATGTTTGTATTGGTGTCTTGTTAAAAAGTTTGCCTCCTGCTTATGATAATGTATCAACCACTCTAACCAACATGCCTGATCCTCAACTTGTTGATATTAAAGCCTCTCTGATAGAGGAAGAAAAGAAACTTAAAAGCAAAGAAGAGCCCAGCACTTCAAAGGATGAACAAATGTTATATGTAAACAACAGATACAAAGGTAAAAAGGAACCGCTCTTCTGTGACTTCTGCAAAAGGACCGGACATACTGAGAAGTTCTGTCATGCTAGGAAGAGGTCCCAAAAGGCCTATCTTGCAGCTGTGAAAGAAGAAGAAGACCATGGACCAAAAGATGAAGATGAAGATGAAGATGAAGACCACCAAGATCGGAAGGACAAGACTCATCAGTCCTTCTACTCTCGTAACTCTGATAGACTGTTTTAAAAGCCTTGTATTTCCTTGCCCTAATGCTTCCTGCCATAAGCTTTGTAAACTCCTTATGTAACTTGGCATTACAGTCCCTGTACACTTTGCGAGGCCCCTGTTACAGCCTCTGGATGTCCATCATGTTTTGGTGCCCACACTTAGCTTTTTCTGCAACAGCCTCTGGTGTCTACCATGTTTGTGGTGTGCCCACACTTTGCAGGTGGTTCTCATTATAGCCTCTACACACTTTGTGCCTTTCCAGTTGTGATTGAGGAGGGGTGTTGAGAATCAGCAATCACACTCACTAAATATCCTCTTTATATGGAGCTTTAGGGTCAAGGATATACAGGCTAACCTATCCCATATGCACAATGGTGCCTACTGCAGTTTCCTACTTTCCTATAAAGCATTGTACTTGCTTCCTTTTCTTAATGCAATGATAGTACTCTTTTCTTTTCAGTGAAGTGTCAATGTCATTGTCCACATACACAAGATTGTGTTTATGAGTCCAAGTCTCAATCTTGGAACCTAATTCACTTGTGTAACAAACAGTGTCTTTGTCTTCTCCATCATGAGTCCACACTTCTCCTTTCATCCACCATAACTCACTGCCATGCTCTAGATCCCGCATTTCTCACAAAGATCAGTTGGCAGAGTAAGAAACAACCTATAGTTGCACTGTCGAGTACGGAAGCAGAGTATCGTGGTGCGGCCTTAGTGGCCTGTGAAGCTATGTGGTTACAGAAGTTGCTAAATGACTTGGGAATACACTTGGATAGCAAAGTAAGGCTGTACTGTGACAATTTAAGCAGTGTCATGTTAGCAAGAAATCCTGTTTATCATGCAAGATCAAAACACATTGAGGTTCACTACCATTTCATCGGGGAAATGGTTTTAGTAGATCAGATTGACTTGGAGCATGTGAAGACTGAAGACCAAGTAGCAGACATCTTTACCAAATCACCTGGTAAAGATAAGTTCATTCACTTTAGATAGCTACTTGGAGTGATGCAGATGGTTTGAGTTTTTTGTTTGAGCTTGAGGGGGAGTGTTAGAAATCAAGCTCCACCCATCAGTTTGTCTTTGTGTGTAATCGACATCTATGACAGCTACTGTGTACAGCTGTCTCCATGTGACTACATTAAATAAGTCGGGTTAGTAGTTAGTTATTGACTTGACTAGAGTTAGTCAGTCTAGTTTTACATTACATTGTATTGTGTGGTTAACGGTAATGTTGCATAATGAAGAAAAGATATTGAGAGCCTAGAGGCTCACGAATATGGTGTTTCGTTGTCTCTCTCTCTCATCTTTGAACATTTACAAAGTGGTCAGAAGCATGGGCGACAAGGCATGACAATGCAAAAGAGACTGCCAATTTCCTACTTAAGTAGATTATTTTCCGTTTTAGTCCGCCAAAGGAAATAGTATCAAACCGTGGAACCCATTTTTTGAACAAGGTGATTAAACATCTAATTGAAACTTGGAAAATTAAGCACAATAAGATGACTCCCTATAATCCGCAGGCAAATGGACAAGTTGAAAGTACTAATAAGCAGCTTGTGGGTATCCTATCCAAAATAGTCTCCGAAAAGAAACGGAACTAGGATATAAAATTGTATGTGGTGGTATGGGAGTATAACATGAAATTTAAACGAGCCATTGGCTACACCCCATTCAAATTAGTTTATAGGGAGGAGTGTGTCTTGCCCTTGGAAATTGAGTTTCTGACCATAAGATTCGCAATCAATCATTCTTTGGGTGATGAAGGTGCCCTATTCCAGTGGTTTATGACTATAGCCCACTTGGATGAGCTTAAATTGCAGAATTTGTTGCACCAAAAAGTGGCTAAGCATTGGATGAAGGGACTGCATGATCTAAAAGCGAAGAAATATACCTTTAAGAAAGGACAATTAGTTCTATACCATGATGCGCATAGGGAGCTATTTCCAGGAAAAGTTTGAACCTAGATAGGGTGGCCCTTACAAGGTAGTTAGGATAGGTAAAAATAAGTCCATGGCTTTACTAGATGATCTACATGGAGTGGAATTTAAAAATAAGATTAATCTTAATAAGATTAAACTTTATTATTTCAGAATATGCTAACACGCTAAATGCATTGCAGGTCCATGCTGGGGGTGATTTAAGACTTGTAGGAGAGCTTAAATTGGTTGATGGGTCAGTTAATCCCTTATTTGGAGCACCCATGTCTAGAGCAAAGGTATCATCAAGGGAAGCTTATCTTGTGGAGCAAAGGATACAAAGTGATTGAGCAAAATTGGCTAATGAATCTGCAAACTAATTCCAACAAAGTGAATGTTTGTATGTATCATCGAACTGCTATAACCCTACTTGATGAATTTGAGAGCCTATCTCTTCAACTCATTCTACGTTATTGGAATCAGTTTGCAAATTCATTAGCCAATTTTGCTTATGAAGAGGACCTCTTCTTCCAGTGTGGTCCTAGTCCGGATGCTGCTATTGCTAATGAGACAGGACCTGGTCATTTGTGGAGAATTTTATCAAACCACATGTTATATGGCAGGTGATGGTTGATATGTGTAATGCGAAGAGTGGTTGAGACCCATCTACTACTATTATCCTAGACCCATAGGTTGATTCAATGGCATGCTATGCATACCCCTCTTGCTATATATATAGGAGGGATGGGTCACAATTTGATGCATTTAGTTTAGGGTTGAGAGCCCTATTTTTTCCCCTTGGAATGGAACATATTTTCATATATCTGCCTTATTCCAAGAAGGGATGTCTCGATGCTATCCTATTTGACCTCATTAGGCCAAGATGGCTAGTTGCTTTAAGGGTTTTAATATCTTTTTTTTCGCCCAAAAGGGCTAGACAGTTTTGTAGTGTCATGTTTGATTTCTTTAGGCCAAGAGGGCCAGTTAGTGTGCAGTACAATGTGCTATTTCTTTAGGCCAAGAGGGCCAGTTAGTCTGCAGTACAATGTGCTATTTCTTTAGGCCAAGAGGGCCCTATGTCTGTTTGGTGCAAGTACATTTAATAGTTTGTTGTTTTAGTGATTGCATCATATAGGTTGACGAAGTCACTAGAGGGAGCCTTTGCTGTGGAGGAGCTTCTTGTGGCCATTCCAAGTGGTTTTTTCCCCTTTCCGAGTATTTTTCCCTTAAGCAAATAATGATACATGTGTATGTAAGGGTACTTTATTTTTGTTTGTTGGGGATCGACAATCAAGGCATGAAGTCCCAGATTTAGGTTTGATATGTCTCGAGGAGGTCTGAGTTGTCATTGTCTCGTGCAAAGGCATTGTCAGGCATTGAAAGACCTGCTTTAGAAGGAAGTTCTAGTGACCCTGTTCTGCTGACCTACTAGGCAGCTGTGCTAGGCATTCCTGTTAGTTGTGAGGCAGTTAGAGAAGCCTACTAAAAATAACCAAAAGAAAAAAACCCTAAATATCTGAAAGAAAATCTATGAATATATAGAGGTGTGTAAAAAGGGGTTCTAACCCCTATAAAAATAGAGAAGAAAGAAAAAGCTTTGAGTAGTTGTTTATTGCCTTGCGAAGGCCTACTAGATTCCTGGGGACAAGACAAGACCCGGGGCCCGATGCCTTATCTTCCTAGGGGTGGAAACTAGCTGAAAAGAAAAGCAAATAAAAGAAGGTTGGAGCAAAAATAAAAGTGAGCGTAAGAAAAGGATTAAGTATCGCCTTGCGAGGGCTTGGTAGGTTCTTGGGTACCGAGATAGGACCTGAGGCCGATGCCTTGTTCTCCTTGGGTCACTACGCTCAGCTCCCTTATTTTTACATGCCCAGGTATGGAAACCTATAGAAAAATGTGCCAAAAAATTTATATTTCTTTTTTATCAGGCTATAGGAGTCCTCGCCTTGGAGGAGCTCTTGGTTGAGTTGTCCTTAGTTAGGTAGGCAATTCAGACTACCAATTAGGATGACCTCTATGATAGTTCTTTCTAGTTTGGCCATGTTGGAGTAGCCGGTTAGTGACTAGCTTTGGTCTCTTTGTCAGGTTATGCTAGGCCTACTCCTTGTGGATTGCATGCCTTGGTTTTGTCAAGGGGTAGGGTGAGAGCTGTGATGTGTTTTGTTGTGTATCTATTTTGTATCAGCTTGATGCTCTTTGTTGTTGTGTTTATGTGCAGATCTAGAAAAAGAATTTGTTTGGATCTTGTTTCCATTATGATTAAGGGTTTTTCATAAAAGAAATGGAGATCCGTAACAATAAATAGTCGCAACAATTAAATTATAGCCTGAAAAGCACATTTTTAGTGTAAAAAGAAGGTTTTATTGGTTTCGGGTGGGAAAAGAGATGCACATGGGATAAAATTTTGAGAAAAAATATATTTTACCTATCATAATTAGTCAATAATCATAAATTATAAAATAATCTATTTTTATGCATAAGAAAATATAGAAAAATAGCTAAAAATGGAAAAAAACAAGATTTTCGTGTTATGAAAATCTAGAAAATTATGATTCATGGTTGTGGCTGTATAGCAAAGTTGAGGCATGAAGTTTGGCTTTAGTTTGGATTTTTTTATGTGTTATAGTTCATGATTTTTCTATTTTATGCAAAAATTACATACAAAATAAAACCCTGCACCTATATAACGCATAATAACCCAAATGTTAAAGGGAAAGGGTGATGTTAAGAGATTAAGAGGGATGAGAGGGTGTGAATATTTGAAATATTTGATTGTGAATTGAATTTAGAATTGAGATATTTCAGTTTAAGAGGCTAGTAGCACGAGAAATCGGTGCTAGTCTCCATACATTGAAGCATACGTTTAGTGAAAATCATGAAATGGTTGTTTTTCCACATCACAAAATGTTGATTTGATGAATATTGTTTGTGCACTAGGATCATATGCACTATGCATGACGCATGACATGGTATCAGTCCTGGATTGCATAGCAATTGTCTTCCTAGGACATGACTTATACGTTGAGTGGAAAGGAGCCTTTGCTGTGGGGAAGTTGTACGCTTTCCTTGGGACTGTTTGGTGAGGATTTATATATTCGTAGATCGTACAAAACAAGAAAAGAGTGGAGTTTGTGCATTATGTTTTATATGTTGGAGCGATGCATCTTGGGGCTGATCCCCGAGGTGTAGGAGAGTTGGAGTGGAGCCGTGACAATCAGCCGAGGGGAGCTTCCTTATGTTTGTGTTACGAGGCACTATGCCTATATGTTATGGGATCTTCCTCCTGAGGAGAAGGGAAGGTAAATTTTGGACTACATATAAGCTACAAATGCATAATTAAGTGTATCTAGTGTACATCGGTGTATTACAAATGCTCCTGGCCCGTGAGGCCATGTGGTGGGGTTGTCTATTGTGTGCATGAGGTTCGGCTAGTGATGTAGCTAGTGCTGACCCATTTTAGGTCCCATCATATCCACTATTAATGAATATATTGGAGATTAGAAGAAGATGATTATTATGTCATCAAAATAAATGCGCATAATAGACTCCATAATGTTGAACACCTTGCTTGTCTTTATTTATCTTCTTCTTCAAACTTCTGTATATTTTATGACTCTTTCATATAGTACTAGCTTGGCATATGATGATAGAGAAAAGGATTTGGAATAGAAGAAAGACATGAGGTTAAAAAATGGAACTAGCTTGAAATCCTTTGACTATGTTTGTGTAAATCAATTCTAGAGAATTGTAGAAGAATAATTATAGAGAGACCTCTTAGTTTGAGTTGGGCCATCATATGAGCTATAAAATCCCTTTAACTATCTCATGGAATGATGCACCAAGGAGAAATAATGAGCAAGAAAAAATTGTCGAGGATAAAATTGCAAAACCTCTGTAAAATGAGAAATATTAGAGCTATAATGAAGCAATCTTATGATTTAAAGTTCTCAAATGATGTACATTGAATTAAGCAAGCTCGCTACAAGAGGATTTTAAAAAATATGGAGCTAATCTTCATATATAAGCCCTTCATTGGCTATAGGTAGGTGTTAGAATTAGGTGAGAGAATGTAGGATTTAAAAATTGAATCAAGAGGGAAGGTGAAAAGCTAATTCCATGCTAATACTAATGCTAATGTATGCTAATGAATGTCAAGAATGTTTCCCTAGCTTTGATGCCATGTCGGAAATCAAAATAGAGCTCAATCTATAAACCAACAAGGATGCCAAGTGTAATAAGAGATAATGGGAGCATAAATAAGAGTGCAACAATGATTGATTATTTGTGAGTTAAAGCATATTTTATATGCAAATAAAGGGTGCTAAGAGCCAAACTAACTATTTAGAAAATGATAATCTAAAGTACCATTGACCACTAACTAGTTCCATCAAACTTGGCTCCCCTTTCGACCATATTGGAGATAGTTCATATGCTACTAGATTTACATTAACTAGAACTAGCATAATTTTAACAAAAAGGGAAATTGGTGTGGGTAATAACTTATGTAATCTTCACTTAATTAGATTCAATAAGAAAGCTTATATCACCCCTCATTGAGCCGATGATAATTATTCAATGTTGGAGAGTGGATTAGTTGAACACCCAATTGAGAAGCCTAGCCTCACTCATTTGTTGATTAAGATAACTATCAAATGATTCTTGAACAACTCTACTAGCTAGGTTAAGACATCCTTCTTTGGCAATGCATATGTGAATATGATATTGAGGATGTGATCTAGGAGACACACGGAGGCGTTGCTAGTGAATAGTTTGATGGCCATGCTAAACACAATTTTATAGTCATAGTTGTGGTACCCCACCTTGTTCAAGGATTGTGATGAATGCTAGTACACAGAGATTCCAACTCAAAAGGATAAGATGGACCTATAGGAAACCCTTCAAAAACTAGGGAATTGACTTTATTGGACCTATCACTCTAGCTAATCAATACTTAGAGGCATGCTACATTAGTGTAGCAATTGACTACATGACTAAATGTGCCAAGACATGAGCCACATGCAAGAATGACACCCATAGAATGGATAAGTTTTGTGGGAGAAAGAAATTTCCCAATTTGGCTACCCAATCGAGGAGATTAGTGGTCAAGGAATACACTTTTTGAATGAGGTGATCGAGCATTTTCTCTCCAGAATCTTGAGTATCCACTACAAGTCATCTCCTTACTATAGTGCAAGAGCATTAGGAAGTCACCAAAGCTTGGTCAAATCATCTTCTTGAGTTGAAATGCCTCAATCAGAACCATATTTTGGTAACATATGCCCTCCTTTTTCTAAAAAGACTAGATGCAAGGCCCGATTTGATAAAAATACGCAACATTAATCTATTGACAAAGGTGATAGTACTCTTGTATGTTCTTAAAGGCCATAAGAAAAGATTGAATCAGTAGGACTAGTAATGCTCAACTCAAGACTATAGAGGGGGACACTTTAATTTCTATCATATTAAGAAATATTACCTCTCAAGCCACTATTTGTAGAAACACCCCATGCATCCTCCTAAGGTGCTTTTCAGGATAATCATGGTGGCTGAAAAAACTTGATACACGAGAAATTTAAGCACAACGTTGATGTAACTCAAAAGTTGACTTCATGCAGCCTTAAATTGTGAATTATATTCTTATTTCTATATATGAGCTATTTTTATCATGCTTATGGACATTTAGGATGACCTTATTTGTAACATGCATAACTGAGAAGCCCTCAATAGTACGACTTAGTGGTCCATTGAGATGTTTTTCCTAAGTGACATCGCTTAGTAATCTTTAGAATAATGTGAGGTTTGCTATTTAAGCTCTCTCAAGTCCACTTTGCAATAGAAGGTTTCAATTGTACCTACTTTCCTTGATTGGTTAGCTTTAGCTAACAAGTTACCTAGCATGCTTATATTTGAACATATAAAATCATATTCTTTAATTAACCTTTTAGAGCACAGGACTTGCTCACATAATTTAGGGTCATGATGTTAGCACAAAGAATCAAGCTATTGACATTTTCACGAAGGCCTTAGGAGCTGAGAAACTTCAACACTTCAGGACTATGCATGGAGTTCACAAGCTCATGTTGAGCTTGAGGAGGTATGTTGAGATATTGAGTTCTACATGAATTGGCATCCATTATGGGCCTTGATGATGTGGTAGCATATTACTCATTGAGTGACCGACATGAGGATATACCAATGATTCTATAGTTAGACTACACCCACATAGTCCACCCTTGGTTATGGCACATTCACTCCATCTCTTCTTTCCTTAGCAAGTTAGCAAGCTAACACTTAGTGACCACAATATCCTTAACTTCCCAAATACTTCAGTTAGAGGAACTAAAGGTTTGCAATGAGGGAAATCAAACCCAATTTAAAAATATCATAAACTATCAAAGGGTTAAAATATTCTCAAGGGGCCATGTTGGTGCCTTCTCTAAGTTCATGGCAAATTAATAAGGCAAGTGGAACCCTAAAAGTGGAGGAATGATATAATAAATTCCAATGATTGCTTGATAGGTACAAATTGCAAATCAAATATTTTTTGGTGCATTAAAGATGATTTTTTTAAATTGTGTATTCTAATCAAAGTTTATGTCAACTAGGTTGAGCTTGGATACGCACTACACATTCCCCAAGGCTAGTCATAGGAGCACTCACCAAGGGGTTAGTGTTGTCTGCTCTAGATGCTAGGATTGACAAACACAAGAGGTCTCTCCATAGAGATTATATGTTGACTAGGAGATAATGAGGGTACCAAAGGGGGACTCTTGCCATAGATCCCTTGGGTGTCTAGGATTAATATAACACCTTGAGATCTTGAGATGGTTCTCTCGATGGTCCTAATACTAGCTAAGGGCAGATTGGTAGTATCTCACCCTTGGCCCGAGGAATTCACTATATGTATACCTTCTATATCACATGCATTTATAGCCTATTTATAAATATTCTTATTTGTGAATTTTCCTTTAATAAGATATAACCCTTTTCTATTCAATCTGTAAGTAACCCTTTTATATGGGACTATCCTGGTTGTAAAAAATGTGCAAAAATAGTATTTTAAAAATCCCTTGTCTTCAACCGAGGTGATGCATACATATGTTTATGATTGAACTCCCCGATACCTTTGGCTGGAGTCTTAAGCATGAATGATTGATTTAATATAATAAAATAGAGTTATTGGCTTGAAATAAAAGAATTTTTTTTGAAAGGTTTATCTTAATTTTTTTTCGTATTATGTGACTAAGTTAGATGAATGAACCTTGTTCCTAATGAGTTAATTAAGGAACCTATTTTTATTTGTTGAATTAAACATGATAGGTAATTAGAAAATTAAGAGAACTCATCACATGAAAGGGAAGTAGAGGGTGGATCCTCAACGGATCTATCCTATGGTATCAGTTTATTGAGCAATTAGATGATAAGAGGTTTCCCTCAAAAGTGATAGATTAGGAGAAATTAGGAAGGGCTAAACACTGACCATCATAGGAAATGATCACAGATCGTGATGTCATGTCATTCTAGGGAGCTAGGGAGAGACTTTGCCTTATGGATAAAGGGGTCAATGTATTAGCTCCACTCCCCCTCATTTCTCACTCTCTTTAAACCAACTATGACATAAGTCTTCTTTGGTTTGTATTGATTCAAACAAGTGGTTGCCCATAATTTAGATGCTAGATGAGCTATTAGGCAACCTTACCAACTACTTAGGAATCTTGATTTCACATTGATCCTCATGGATATGGATAGGAGCTTTTTTTGCAAGGTAGACTCAAATGACTCTAGGAAATAAGATCCATAAAATATGAGGAGTTCCAAATGGCATCACCTAGGTCTTGGGCTACTAAAATCCTACCATCAAGGGTTTGTTAGATAGTATGTCACACCTTGGCATGTTTCCCCTCCAAAACCTAAAATAAAGTGGAATAAAACCGCTTATGCTTGAAAAAGGTTTCAAGATTTGTTATGAATGATTCAATCTCTAGTCATAAGGCTTTTATATGTTAAACATAAATGAAGATGACATCAAGAATGTCAGAATTGGAGATTTTGATCAAGATTGATTCATAGTGTAAGGATTGTTGGGAGAAATTATTATTGCAACCCATTCTTCATTGTTGAAGTGCTCTTATTCATGGTAGATTGTTTGAAGACTAATGAGAAGTGGTCTATGAAGTATGAAGCTTAATGAATTAGCCTAGGCATTATTTTTGCCTTCAAGAATCAATTGGTTACATTATATGGATTATTCTTCATAAATTTAAATGTCTTTTATATCTGATCATTGGGATAATTTCCTATTTTTGTAGAGAGATTTTAATGGCTTCATCTCATGACATTGAATCAATAGAATTGATTAAGCATCATTAGAGCTTAAAGTCCAACAAGAACTCTTAAATTTTGATTCTAATGTTTCAAAATCTATTTCTAGTTTATGATTGATGCCTTGACTTTAGTCTAATCCTCAAGGTGGGGGGTAGTCATAAATATATGTATGTATAATGTGGATTTGACATAAGGGATTTTTAAAATACAAGTTTTTTACATTTTTTAACATATAGAAGGATGCCATATAAATGAGTTACTTAAAGATTGAATAGAAAAGGGTTATGTTTTATTAAGGAAAAATTGACAAATAAGGATATTTATAAATAGTCCTTGATGAACACATGTAATATAGAGGCCATATATATAGTGAGCCCCTCAAGATCTAACCCTGACCTTTTAGTGTATTCTCTTGATTGATTTGATCATAAAGAGGGTAATCAAAATGTATTGAGGTGATCTCTATCAGTCTCAACCCCATTTGAATTCTTTCCTATTTGAAAAGGCTTTTTCTATTCCATTTCAATTTCTTTCCAATTCAAAAAGGCTTTTTCATTTCTGTCTATTTTTGCATTCTTAGTAACTGGTACTATCAAAATCCCAAATGGGATTATCAACTGACTTGATGATATACTTAATCAAATATCCAATAGTAAATCAAAATCCATTGCATGAATGCTTGAATGGCCCATTCATTGGGATTTATCTTGGAAGAGGAAAAGAAAAACATGATATTAATAATAAATGTCATTTGATAATAAATATGGCATATTTCTTTCTCTCAAATTAAGGATAGCATATTATTTCTTTTATGAGTATAGGGATATGGATTGATAGCTTGTGATAGCATCATTTAAATTATCTAATATGTTCTCCATTAGAATCTATAATTTGGGAGATATTCAAGTTTTCTTACTTGCCATTATTGTGGACAATGCCAATGATAGCTAAGACAAGGGTCACTCCTTTTGTATATTTGACAATAGCAACCCATATCTAATTATTGAATATACTTTCTTCACATTTCAAGATTTATTTGAAGCTATTAAGCTCTTGGATTATTTTATTGTCAAGAGAGTTATTAGCATTTTACTATTTAGCTACTTAGGCTATATTACTGCTTGCATTCTTCTATGGCAAAGAAAAAGAGGAAAGACTAGGTGGTTTAAAAAAATAATGAAGATTAATGTTCAGCCCACCTACTCCTATGAAGCGATCAAATTGGCCTATTCTATCTCCCTATTAGGTTGGAGAATATTCTGAAGTTAAAGATACAAATCATCACATGCCTTTACATTCAAAGAATACTATGATGGGCACACTACATTTTCCCCCAAAAGTTCAAGAGCAACGTGAGGGTTTTTACCCCCTTCATAGAGAAGAATATCCTCATGGGTTTGATCCATTCTAAAAGTAATTTTATTCTCAGCCCATTGATACACCTCAAAATGTGGAACTTATGATCAGCCTATTCATGATGGTTATGGAAAGTCTCAACATGAAAAAATAAAAGCCACAAGATCGAATTTCTACTCATCATGAAGATAGAGAAAGAAGACATGAAGACAATTATTCTCATGGTCATCATTTCTTTTGATCATTATTCTTTTGATCCACATTCCTATGGACAACATCCCTATGGAAATAATTTTATTGGGCAACACCCCTATGCATAACTTCATTATGGTGGTCACTATTCTTATAGCAAAGAGAATAAAGATGATCGTCATCACCAACTTTGAGGGAGATATACCTTTACCCAATGATCTAGATAAATGGATCAGCAAAATGGAAATGTATTTTACTTTCTATCCTAGGAATGATGAGGCAAAGATTTGTTACACAACCTTACACTTAGAAGCATATGCTCAATATGATAATAGGTATATAGAAAAGAATGGACATAGAAAAGCATTTACCATTTGCATTCCAACTTCTCCTTGCATACTCTTCCAAATGGTATAGCTATACAATCATAATAGACAATTCTAATCACTTTCTAGATCTATCCATGTATGTTGAGGGGATTTTAGACTCAACCAAACTTTAAAAATACATTTTTGGGCTTGCTATAGCACTCTCATTAGAGGTAGGAGCTATGCAACCTGCTAGTTCATGAAGCCATCCAATTGCCTAAGAAATATACTCAAAAGTATCATAGGAAAATGGAAAATTTTAAGCCCAAAATAGGGGTTGTTTCTCAATCACAGTAGTCCTCCAAAGTAGGGAATTGTTTGAGCCAATAAAGGATGGCTATAAGCAATAGGGAAGAATTGTAATATATTTAGCAAGATACCTACTTTTCTCTAAGAAGCTAGGAAGAAGAGGAGTTTAGTGTAGAATTATTAATAATACCTTATCACACTCACATAGGTATAAAAGGGAAAGACATGTAATTTTTCTCATCTTTTTGGAACATTAATACATTACTGTCTTTTACCTCACCTTCTTGTTCACAGCTTCTATGGCTTCTCTTCTTTTTCAGACTTTCTCTCTTCTTTTCTAGTATTTCTCTCACCTCATCACTCTCTCTCTCTCTTTTGCACCTCATCTTCTTTCTCTTTTGTAGTCTTCTCTTTCCTCTTTCTCTCTCTCCAGTCATCTGCTTGACAATGATATGAGAGCGTTGTCTTCGATCCATTTTTCTCCTCTTTTTCTTCATAGTCAGTCCTAATTTTTATCATAAAAACCAATTTCACACAACTACTACATGTACAAGACATGGACAGTGATTAGCATTGACTTGCAAGACATCTATAGTTGGAAGAAGACTAATTTGGAGATCTTTGAAGATGGAAGGGATAGATATGGTGGTGAATAGACAAAATAGTAGGTTGTCATCAAACTTTCATGTAATTTTTGGGAGGTACTTGGTAATATAGGATAACCGGACTTGGAGAAGACTTAAATCTCAGTTACTTTTTGGGGCAAAGCTTTCTTCTTCTTCTTTTCAACTTGCTTGAAGCTTCTATTGTAGATTTCTCAAAATTTCTCTTCCTATGTGGATCAAGGGCATCAGCCACACCATTGCTTCATGATGATTCTTTATGCTTCATAGAGCATTTTCATTACCATTTCTTGCTATAGAAGATGCTACATGGATAGCCTAGCACAGACTAATTCATACTTGAGATGCTGTACTTCTTCTTGAAGCCCCATTCTAATCAATCTTTGCAACTTAACACTTGCTTCATGAGGTCACATTGATCAATATAACTACCTATTCTTCATCCTTTTATTCTCTTGAAACCCTAACTGAGTAGTCCATGGATAGCCATGAAATCTTCAACTCATTTCTCATTAATTTCTTAAATAGCCTCCATCATTTCAACCTTGGGACTTGTTTCAAGAAAGATTCTTGAAGAAATTGCAAGGATTGAGCAATAATGGTCAAGGATTAACCTTCAAGAGCTTCTATGGAGTAAAAATTTGGGGAAAATGGATTTAATGCTTCTATCTCAAGCTTTTGAAGCTTCAAGATTGCTTCTAAGCGTTAAATGCACAAGGATTGAAGATTCTTTCATCAACATTAATCAACTGGAGGCTTTATCAAGCATTTGGGGATTATTCAAGACTTTATCAAACTAACAAAAGGTATTCCTCTTCAATTCTTAATCTCTCTCATTCGTCCAATTATTGGCCTTCATCCAATTGATTGAGAGATTAAATAATTGCAAAATTTCCACCAAATTTCATCCCATCATTGGTTAAAAAAACCTATTCATGGAATGCTTAGTTAACTTGATTCATACTGGATTCAATCAGTGAATTTGTAATATTTCCATGCAATTAAAAGTTAGTTAGTTAATTCAAAAGTTAGTTAGTCAATTAATAAGTAATTAAGGTTTCTAACTAAAGTAAATACTAAATAACATTAATAACTAACAATTTTTATTTAATTAAAAATATATTAAAAAATCAAGAATTGTAATCCGACATTTTTATTAGATTGACAAAGACCGTAGCCACCCTTCATGGAAGTTACAATGTGAACGAGAGTTATGAGCCCTATTAATCACTAGTGTTAATGTGTATAGTATGGATGGCTCAAATATATTAGATTTTTGGAAAAAACTAGCATATTTTAGATCTTTTAAATATTACTTATTGTAAATATCCTAAAGAGATATGAAAATTTCTAGAAGTGGATGTCATGTAAAAAAAGGAAGTGATTTTTTAGCTAGTTTTGGAGATTTAGAGGGATTTGCAAAATCGCGCATGGTGTGATCGCAATTTACAAGTAGTGAACAACACTTCGAAGAACGAGAGAAAGAAGGAGTGATTTAAAAGATTTCTAAGCAAGTGTCTTGGATTTTTACCCCCCTTTTGGAGCCAATGGAACCATCGGATTTATGATTTGAGCATCAGATAACTGATTTTTCCAAGATCCCCTCCACAAAGAGCTCTTCTTCTCAGCCACAATCCTCCTTCTCTTGTTTAGCTATAAATATAAGGCATGGGAAGTAGTTATTATAGAGACGTACAAGGAAGTACAAGGAGACCCCGAGAGAGAGAGAGAGACACAGAGAGAGAGAGAGAGAGAGAGAGAGAGAGAGATGAGTTACCTCAAGAGGATGCAAGGGAGAGAATTAGCTCAATTTTTCCTATCTCAATATTTGATTAAGCCATCTTCTCTTACGCTCTCCCATCTCAAATTCATTCCTCCTTTATCTCTCGAATCTACTTGCAGACGATGGCCCCCAAGAGAAGAATGTTGGATGCGGATGGCAATCCTACAACCAGTAACAAAGCTTCGAGAGAAGGCATCACTTTCAATCCAATTGTGATACTGGTCGTAAGTAATGTATTTCCAAATTGATAGATGCTTGCTTTGATTCCCACATGAGATATGTTAGGTTCCAAACTATACCACGTGAGAATAGTGTTGAGATGACAAGCTCAACACATGCAGACATTGATGATGGACCGCCTGGTTAGATGGGTCCACACGTCTACACTTAGCACATCGGTGGTTATTATGACTCTCACATGGCCACTGACTCATTACTTATTATATTCAAGTTGTTACACCTATTTACAGCTGGCATAGTTATAGCAACAGTCGACTAGTGTAGTCGGTTATGCATTGTTTGACTTAGTAGGCCACTTTCCTTTATGTTGTATCTTATCTATACTTTGTGTACATTGTAAAGTGTGTGGAAAAAGAAGAAGAAACCAGCAAGAAAAGGTTTTGGCCTCCATCTCTCTTCTTGTCTCTTGAGTGAGCTTCTCCTTGTGCATTCTATGTGTGTTCGGCGCAACATCTTGAGCACGTCCCCCCACCACGTGATTCTTGATATGGTATCAGAGCCACAGCACTGAGAGAGGCTGATTTCAAAGGCTAAAGTAAAGGAGAAGAAGCAAGGTTCGAGCAAGCAAGCCATGGGTAAGAAGCTCTCCCATCCTTCCACTCTCTCTCTTGGATAGTGCCTGTGGAGGCACCGGAAGCAGGGCATAGCAAAAATCTCAGATTGCAGTGAGATTTGGTGTACACTTCTTACCCGTTTTAGAGCCGCAAAAATCCAAGAGATAGAGTGGAAGGATGGGAGAGCTTCTTACCCATGGCTTCTTGGATTTGGTGTGCACTTTTTACCCGTTTTAAAAGCCCTATTTTAGAGCCGTAAGGTTGCAGACAGCAGTTCAAGATACCCTACAATTTCAGTTGTGTCTGCTGTATACAGGTGCACAGGTTACAAATTTCAGATCTGTAAGTTCAAAGGTGTTTACCAGCTAATAAACACAAGGCTTATTTGCAAACTAGTTGCAAATTGCATGTATTGTTGAGCAGACAATGAAAAAGGCTATCTGGTGTATTGGTGTGCACTACAGGTCGAGGGTTGCATAATATTTGCTTGTTGTTTGGTATTAGTTTTGTGATAATGGCAGAGAACAGTGGAAACCCCATCATTAAGAAGCTCGATAAGAATAACTACCCTTCATGGAAGTTCCATGTCACGAACTTCCTTATTGGAAAAGGCCTCTACGAGTTTGTTTCAGGTGAAGAAAAGGAGCCGGAGGTGAGTGATCCTCCAACTGCAGAAGAGACAAAGGCATGGAAGGAATGGAATGCAAAAGACAAAAAGGTCATGTATTGACTGTCTGTAGTAATTGACAATAATATGCTGGGATATATTAGAAATACAGAGAATTCATATACAGCTTGGACCATACTTGAAAGTATGTTTTTCGTAAATACAAAGGCACGAAAGATTCAACTCAAGCAAGAGTTGAATACATTGAAGAAAGGGAAGATGTCTATCAATGAGTATGCACTGAAGGTAAGGAGCATTACAGATGCCTTGGCAGCGATTGATGCAATGCCCGATGATGATGATTTGGTGTCGTCTACCTTGGGTGGACTTAACAATGAAAAGTCTTGGAAGTCTTTTGTAGCTTTTGTATATGTCAAAAAGCCATTTCCAAATTTTGATGAGTTGGTCTCCCTTATGATCACTGAAGAGATCAATATGCAGAGTGAGACATCTGAAAGAAGTGGTGAACAGGTCCAAGCTTTCTACTCCAGTTCAGGAAGGGGACGTGGCAAGTTCTCTTCAAGCGGCCGTGGTAGTGACAACCAGCAAAACTGATTGAATCAGCAATTTGGCGATATGCAGGTTTCAGGAGGTCGTGGTAACTTTAGAGACAGGGGGAGCTTTAGAGGAAGAGGTGGATGGCAGAACAAAGGTTTTAATAACTTTGGTATTGTGTGTCACTACTGTGGCAAAATAGGTCATATTGTAGCCCAATGTTATGCTAAAAAGATGATATTCGCAGTGGTAAGTTGCAGCAAGGAAACTATGCATCGTCTTCACGACAGAATAAAGACAAAAATGAACGTTTGTTTGTTATGAAGCATATGCTGAATGCTGTTACAGGAAAGGGAACACATGATGATGTTTGGTATGTTGATTCAGGTGCATCCAATCATATGACCAACCATGCAGAATGGTTTTGGAGAGATGAACACTATATTAGGAAATTTGAGAATTTTCGTGCACTTCGGAAATCCCCAATATCTTTATTATTTGACCACATGGTCAAATCTTATTGTTTTACTTAAAGGTGGAGTCTATCGTAAATATTATATAAGTTACCTTCCCAAATCCTACTTTCAAATTTGGATCAAGATTTAGCCACACGGTCAAATATTTATCACTTATTTGAATTTGGGACTTGGAAATTTTCCAAATTCTCTAATATAGTATTGATGCAGGATTTGCAAAATGCAGGTTATGTGAAGACGGGTGATGATTCATGCCACCTAATTTCACACATTGGAAAAGTTTCCTTGTCCTTGCATGATGGTAAGACAAAGAGTCTTTCAGATGTATTACATGTCCCATCTATTACAAAGAACTTGGTGTTAGTCGGTCAAATGGTAGAGCAAGGGCTGCAAGTCAGATTCAATGCAAAGGGTTGCTTTGTAGAAGACTTCAATGACAAGTGCAGGTTGGTAACAAAGGGAAGTAGAGTTGGACGTATGTTCACTCTGGATGCTGGAATTCGTACTATGAATGCTGCTATGTATGCTAAAGGAAAAGGTGTTGTTGCAGATATTGAAATTTGGCATAAACGCATTGGGCATGCAAATGTACAAAGGCTGAAATTAATGCAGTCCAAAGGGTTGTCTACATTTAGAGTTACAGAATTTCATAAGGTATGCGAAGCATGTCAGTTTGGTAAGCAGGCAAGACAACCCTTTTCACATGACAGAGATGTAAGCAAAAATATCCTTGATGTTGTGCATACAGATATTTGGGGGCCTACACAAAATGTATCTCTTGGAGGCAGTTCATACTTTGTCACATTCATTGATGATTGTTCTAGAAAGCTGTGGATATATTTTATGAAGGAAAAGAGTGAAGTGTTTGAGCACTTTAGAACTTTCAAGGCTTGAAAGAGAAACAGGCTTGAAAGTAAACTACTTGAGGTCAGATGGAGGGGGAGAGTACCTCTCGAATGAGTTTAGTGATTTTCTGAGGTCTCATGGGATAAAGAGACAATTCACATGCAGGTATACCCCACAGCAAAATGTTGTTGCAGAAAGGAAAAATAGGCATATTGCAGAAGTTCCACGCGCCTTGATGGCTGAAAAGAATATGCCTAAGCATTTTTTGTCTGAGGCTGTTCATACTGCTATTTATATTATGAACAGAACTCCCACAACTGCAGTTCATGGGATGGATCCTGAAGAATGCTTTACTGGCAAGAAGCCTGATAATGGGACCTAAAATCGGCCGGCACTGGCTATAGCACTAGCCAAACCTCATGCTCATGATACACAAACACCCTCACGGCCTCGCAGACCAGGAGTGTCAATCTAATGCTAAAGGACAAACTGCCCTAAAGCTTAATTCATGCATTTATAGTTTATAGTCCAATGTTTCCCTTAAACTCCTCAGAGGGAGAACCCAAAGTACATATGCAATGCCACGGTCGCACACACACATAGGAGGCACTCCCCCGACTAGTAATCGGAGTCCCACTGCACCTCTCCTACATCATAGGGATTGGCCCTTTGATGCGCTGCTAGACATATAGAACATTTCCACACATACTCCTCTCAAGGTACCAATATTTTACGTTCCAGGATGTATCATTCTTCACCACACTTTCCCCTCAGGACCCAACGACTAACCTACAGCTTAGAACATCCTCTCATGCTCATCGTTGGTCACAACCTAAGGAAAACAAGTGCCATGCATCCATGAGGTTTTTTGTGATACCTTTTAATTATTATGCTTAATGAAAATTGTGTATGGCTATGTACTCAGACAAAAGAAAAGTCAGCCTCGTGAATGGTGCATAAAGCATTCTTTCCATGAATTTTACTAGCGTATGCTGCATTGAAAGAAGGCACCGAGCCATATGCTCATGCTACCATCCTCTTTATTCAAACTGTTTCCTATATGCCAAGTGCAATGCATAAATCAAATCTTTTCTTTATCTTTCAGTATTTCAATCCCTCTTCATTCAAATCTTAACATTTTGCATCATTGATCGGTTAGATAGGGTTTCTATGCATTTCTCTCGTTTAAAAGAATAATAAATACGCACAAAACATAGAAACGGGGACAAACCGAGGCCAACCTCATGCTTTGCCATCGTTATACATTGCACAAACATAGATATAATTTTCCCTAATTTTCCTCAGCCCGTTTTCTATTTTTCCCTAATTTTAAACCCATTTTTCCCATTTTGTGGGTATTTTTTTCTATTTTTCTTTAATAAATAATGATTGAAAATGAAAGTTAATTTTGGGTTGTGACCCTTAGGTTCATTAACAGAAAAAACTCAAATTTAGTTGGTGTGACATATCATATTTCCTATTTAAATAGCAAAACCCCCAATTTTACCCTTAAAACGCGTGTTTTTCATGTATTTTGACACTAATTCCAGCCATGTACCCTTATATTTTCTGATTTTCAGATTGCAAACAGTTGACACTCATGGAAAACAATATCATAATGAACTTTTATCCTATATGAACAAGGTTTCATAAAGCAAATAGAATAAAAAGATCATTTTCCTTTGTAAAAATAGCATTACCGCTTATTTTCAGGTTTCGGTTTCTTGTTCTTGGCTACGGGACTGATTTCCAGCATGCATTTAATACTCAGCATCTTCAAGAACAGTATTCTTCAAGTCTTCATCCATCCAGAAGCAATCCAGTCTCATTCGGACAAGCTTTCCTCCACCATTCTTCATTGTCTTCTTCCACACAAGAAGAGCCCCTTAAGGGAGAGGGAGGGAGGAGAGAGAAAGACTAGAATTGGCTCTCTTCATTCAGGCCACCGGCGAAGGACAGCGATATGCTCGGCCCACAAGGGGGAATCAAGGCCCAAGATATGTTCCATGGGTTGTATGCAACCCCCCAATCATGAGAGAGAGGAGAGAGGGCGCAAAATTTGGCGTGAAGATGACGCCTCCATCTCCTCCTTAATCTTCTCTCTCCACGTTTTTTCATCTTGTATGCTTAAAATTTTGAAGGGGGGGGGAGGTCCAAACTCAAAAGGCATGCCTAATTTTGGCCTCCCAAGTGTCCAACTTTTCATATCTTGACCATTTTGTGGCCATTTCCCCGTCCCGGCCTCCCAAGTTCCCAATTTTGGCCTCCCGATTTTGGCCTCCCAAGTGTCCAACTTTTCATATCTTAACCATTTTGTGGCCATTTCCCCGTCCTGGCTCCAATTCGAGTGCTGTAAATTTCTGCGCATTCGGCTTTACATCCCGCATTGATTGATAACTCCTGACAACACGCACGACAGTCTGAAAAATTATGAAAAATCCACAAGTGTCGCTTGGGCGCCTTTTAAAAGTTGTATTTCACTTGGTGCTTAAAATTGTCCTAGCTGGAGCCGCCACCTTCGATGTTGAATATTTTTTCCCTAAATTTTGGATTTTTTGGCAAATTTTAGGCACATCCCGGGTTCAAAACTCCGCTCTCACATGATGTATCACACTTGAAGGTATTTGACTGTGTTGCATATGTTCATGTGCCAGATGAGCTACGGAAGAAGCTTGATCCAAAGGTAGAAAAATGTGTCTTTATTGGATACTCTTTAGAGTAGAAAGGTTATCGCTGTTATAACCCTGTCACATGTAAGTTCAGAGTGAGCAGGGATGCCATCTTTGATGAAATGAGTAGTTGGTATGCATCTAGTGGTGATGCATTGGATGATGATGATGATCATGACACTCATGTGCAGGCTGAAAAGTAAGAATCATGGATGCTTAGTGGAACAAAGACATCATCTGGTAGTCCATGGTCTGGGAGACTAAGGAGTAGCTCTACATCTTCAGGTGCATCTAGTAGCACTATACAGGTAAAGACAAAGGAAAGAATAAAGTGTCAGATGGCATTGATGCAATTCTTGATGGAGACTCCAGTGGCTCAGAGAGCTTGGATGATGAGCTTGGCATTCCTTCTTTCAGGACACTAGGTGTACAGAGAGCTCATAGTAATGTAAAGGCTCCATTGAGTGATCCGGTGGTACGCAGATCTAGCAGGGTCACATACCCTGTTAAAAGATTTAGTTTTGAAGGTTATGGAGCTCACTTTTATGCTTATATGGTGAAACTAGTTGAGGATATTGAGCCCACTTGTTTTGAGGATGTTGTTGGTCATACTCATTGGGATGCAGCAATGGATGAGGAGATGGCTGCATTAGAGGCCAATAAGACTTGGAATCTAGTATCATTGCCGAAGGGCAAGAAAACTATTGGATGTAAGTGGGTTTATAAGATTAAGCACAATGCAGATGGTTCTATTAGTAGGTACAAAGCTAGGCTGGTTGCAAAAGGCTATGCCCAGACATATGGCATAGATTTTGATGAAACCTTCAGTCCAGTTGCTAGGATGGCAACTGTCAGATATGTGATTGCTTTGGCACTAGCCAAAGGTTGGAGGTTGCAGCAAATGGATGTGAAGAATTCCTTCTTGCACGGTGATTTGCAAGAAGAAGTGTATATGGATCAGCCAGCAGGTTATGAAGATTTAGAGCATCCCACGTATGTATGCAGGTTGAAGAAGGCCCTCTATGGGCTCAAGCAAGCACCTTGAGCATGGTCTGACAAGATCAGAGAGTATCTTGTCAATATTGGCTTTTATGTTTCTGATGCTGATCACTCACTTTATGTGAGAAAGGGAGATGCAGGTTTGGTCATCATAGTCATCTATGTGGATGACTTGATTATTACAGGTGATAGTGATAGTGGGATTGCTGAAGTCAAGGACTTTTTGAAGAAGAAGCTTGAGATGAAGGATTTAGGAGAGCTAAGGTACTTCCTTGGCATTGAGGTGATCAGATGTGATGATGGTATATGGTTGTCCCAAAGACAGTATGGCTTAGATATGTTGTCCAAGTATGGTATGACAACATGCAAACCACTTTCAGTCCCGTTGGAGCAGAATGTAAAGCTGAGTGCTGATGTTGGGGATGAGATAGAAGACCCTACTATGTTTAGGAGGATAGTGGGGAGTTTGATCTACATGACCATTACAAGGCCGGGCTTGAGCTACGTTGTTGGTCTTGTGAGTCAGTTTATGCAAGTACCTAAAAAGCCACATTTGGATGCAGTCAAACGCATATTGAGATATGTGAAGTCCACATTACATTATGGACTTTTCTATGAGGCAGGTACAGATGTATAGGTGTTTGGATACATAGATGCAGATTGGGCTGGTAGTATGTCTGATAGAAGATCTACCAGTGGATACATGTTCTCTCTTGGTAGTGCAGCAATTACTTGGAGCAGCAAAAAGCAACCTACAGTTGCTTTGTCAAGTACAGAGGCTGAGTATAGAGGTGTTGCTGTAGCAGCATGTGAGGTAGTATGGCTATAAAAGTTATTGGTTGATTTAGATGTGCAGGTGGTGTCAAGATTGTGGGAGAGAAGGAAGGAGTCTCACTTGTAGCTTTCTTGCTTGCATAATGGGGGAATACACATACAGGTGGAGGCTGAAAACAGTTTTCCTCTTCTTAGTTGTGTAAGTCAAAAAGAACTCTAGTACAAAGAAATAGAAGAACCCTATATATGGGTCTCAAACCAAACTCAACTAACTAAGGTGGCATACTAACTGAGCCACGAACTAGAGTAGATAAGGATAGCTGTCATCTAGCTATTATTCATGGGTGGCGTACCAACCGCATCTGCAACTAACAAGTCGGTGACATAAATGCACAACGGTCACCCTGGCATACCACGAGTGGAGCTCGATATCTCAACACTTCCCCTCGAGCTCAATCCCAATTCCTGCACACCAAGCAGGTCTCTGAACTTGCGCAGCTTCTCTGTGCCCAATGCCTTTGTAAATATGTCAGCTACGTGATCCTCTGTGCTGACATAAACTAGATCAATAAGACCTAGTAAAACCCTCTCCCGCACATAGTGATAATGCACCTCAATGTGCTTTGTTCTAGCATGATAGACTGGGTTATTTGCCAAGTGTATACTACTCATGTTGTCACAATAAATGACAACTGGCCCATTTGTAGGCTGATGCATATCATAAAGTAGCTTATGCAACCAAGCTACCTCACATGCAGCCATTGCTGCACCCCTGTACTCAGCCTCTGTGCTCGACAAGGCAACTGTAGGATGCTTCTTGCTGCTCCAAGTGACTGCAACACTCCCAAAAGAGAACACATATCCACTGGTAGATCATCTATCAGAAATACTACCATCCCAATCAGCATCAGTGTATCTATGCAACTGTATCTAAACCCCAGTCTCATAAAATAGTCCATACTGCAATGCGGACTTCACATACCTGAGTATGCATCTAGCCGCATCCAAATGCGGTTTTCTTGGAGCCTGCATAAATTGACTTACCAATCCAACATCATAGCTCAAATCTGGCCTGGTAATAGTCATATAAATCAAACTTCCTACTATGCGTCTATACATAGTAGGGTCTTTGAGAAGCTCACCTACATCTGCACTCAACTTCACATTCTGCTCCAAAGGAATTGAAATAGGCTTACAGCCTGTCATCCCATATTTGGACAACATGTCCAATCCATACTGCCTCTGCAAGAGCCATATCCCACTTGGTGATCTAATCACCTCAATGCCCAAGAAATAACGCAACTCTCCCAAATCCTTCATCTCAAACTTCTACTTCAATAGCATTTTCACATGAAGAATATCTTCATCAATATCACCTGTGATAATCAAATCATCAACATAAATGACAAGCAGCATAATACCTTTCTCTGTTTTTCTCACATAAAGTGAGAAATCTGCCTTGGAAATCTAAAAGCCAATAGTGACAAGATACTGTCCTATCTTGTCAAACCATGCTCTAGGTGCTTGCTTCAAGCCATACAAGGCTTTCTTTAACCTACAAACAAACTCAGGATGAACAGCATGCACATAACCTAGTGGCTGCTCCATATAGACCTCTTCTTGCAAATCACCATGCAAGAAGGCATTCTTTACATCCATCTGATGTAAAGACCATCCCTTTGATGCAATCATAGCAATGACTGCTCTTATGGTTTCCATCCTTGCAATCGGACTGAATGTTTCTTCATAATCAATGCCATATGTTTGTGCATACCCCTTGACTACTAATCTTGCCTTGTATCTGTTCACAGAACCATCTGCATTGTGCTTCACCTTATAAACCCACTTACAACCAATTGCATTCTTATCTTTTAAAGGCAAAGGTACCAATTCCCATGTAGCATTTGCTTCCAAAGTATCCATTTCTTCATCCATGGCTTTCTTCCATTTTTCTTTTCCCATGGCTTGTTCAAAAGAAGTGGGTTCTGGTTCCTGTATCACTTTGACTATATAGGCATAGTGAATGGCTGTAAATCCATCATATTTCAGCCTATCCACAGGATACCTAGCTCTGGTAGACCTGCGCAAAGTAGGTTCACTCCCAGGTGCTCTCAAAACATCCCTGGTGTTCCTTACTCCAGGTGTAACAATAGAAGGAATACCCAACTCATCATCAATGCTCTGTTCTGAGCCACTGGATTCACCATCCACATAAGAGTGACCTTCATTCACATCAAACATGGGTTGATCTACCTTCTCTTTTCCTTTTCATGAAACCTGCATACCATTATCTGCATTGTTTTGAGGAGATTCTCCTGATCTCAATCTACCTATCCATGGCGAAGAATGTGAACCACTGCTAGAGGACACTCCAGGTCCACTAATATTTTGTGACTGCTGCTGTGAATTCGGTGCAGCATTACCATTTTGTGCATCTACATCATCAATCACATTTACTGGTTTATACCAGCTACTCATCTCATCAAAAACAACATCTCTGCTCACTGTAAACTTACGAGTAGAAGGGTTATAGCATCTATACCTGCAGAGAGTAACCAATAAAGATGCACTTCTCAACTTTTGGATCCAACTTGGATCTCAACTCATCTAGCACATGAACATAGGCAATGCAATCAAAAATCTTCAAATGAGAAATATCTGGTTTCCTACCAGTATACCTCTCCTCTGGAGTCATCCCATGTATTGCTGCAGTGGGAGTCCTGCTCATTATGTAGCCTGCTGTAGCAACTGCTTCAGCCCAGTAAAAATATGGCAAGTCTTTTTCGTTGAGCATGGCATAAGATACCTCTCCAATATGCCTATCTTTCCTTTCTGCAATTCCATTTTGTTGTGGGGTATGACTGCATGAATATTGCTGCTTTATGCCATGCTCCTGCAGGAACCTTGCAAACTCATTTGAGAGGTACTCTCCCCCTCCATTTGACCTTAGGCATTTTATTTGCAGGCCTGTTTCTTTTTCAACCATAGCTTTAATAGTTTTGAAACGCCCAAACACTTCACTTTTCTTTTTCATAAAATACACCCAAAATTTTTTGCTATAGTCATCAATAAAAGTGACAAAATAATGAGAGCCTCTAATAGATGCAGCTTTAGTAGTCCACACATCAGAGTGGATTAATTCCAATGGCTTCTTACTCTCTTGAACATGTCTAGGAAATGGTTTCCTTGCATGTTTTCCAAATTGACAAGCTTCACATACCTTATGCATTTCTGCAACCTTGAATTTAGGCAATCCTGCAACAATATTTTGGGCTTGCATTGATTTAAGTCGTTGTACATTAACATGACCAATGCATTTATGCCAGATATCAATATCTGCAACTACACCAGTCCCATGTGCAAACATTACTGCACTCAATCCAGGCATGTCTACATCCAACGTAAACATTCTGCCCTTCTTCTTTCCTTTTGCTATCAAGCGACCTTTATTTTTCATATCCTCAACAAAGCATCCATGAGAATTAAATCTGACCTGCAAGCCTTGCTCAACCATTTGACCAACAAAAACCAGGTTCATGGTGATATTCAGGACATGAAATACATCTAACAGGTATTTCTTTTTCCCATCCTACATAGACAAAGGAATTTTTCCAATCTGTACAATAGGATATGCAGTATCATCACTAGTCTCCACAAATCCTGGTTTGTCCATTTTCCTTGCATCCTGTATCCATTCTACATGACCTGTCATGTGGTTTGATGCACCTGAGTCAACATACCACACATCGTTGCTTTCTTCTGCACTTGTCACAGAACTGGTCATGTGCTGCACCATAAATAAATGCTCATTTCTATCATCACCCTGTCTACTAGAAGATGCATAATTTCCTTGTTGCAATTTTTCATTCATGATGTCATTCTACTTTTTGTAGCAGTCTTTAGCCATATGACCCATTTTACCACAGTAGCAGCATTCAACATTGTTGTTTGCATTTTGGCCTCTTTGCCATCGACCACGACCTCTTTGGCTCCCCTTGCCTCTAGAGTTACCACGTCCTCCTCCATAGGACTAGTTTTCTTGAGTTTGCTGCATATTCTGATTTCTACCATAGCCTCCTCTACCTCTACCTCTACCTCTTCCAGCATTTGAGTAGAAGACAGCTTCTTTTGAAGTTCCTCCTGAAGAAGATGCACCACCATTTCTCTGCTCCTCAGAAATTAGAAGAGCAATCAACTCCTCAAAATCAAGAAATCTTTCACGAACGGAAATCGATGTTCGGAACTGTGCATAATCCTTTCCTAGACCATTCAAGGTCACAAAAACTAAATCATCATCTTCCACTGGCGACCCAATGGAAGCAAGTGCATCTAGAATCTTCTTCACCTTCATGTGGTAGTTATTGATGCTCATACTTTCTCTTTGCACATTGTGCAACTCTTGCTTGAGCTGCATTTTCCTGGCTTGTGTATTTGTACTATACATTTTTGACAAAGTATCCCATGCCTCCTTTGGCATACTTGCATCCTGAATATGCACAATCATAGAGTCTGAAATACTGATAGACAGCCAGTACATAACTTTTCTAGCTCTCTCATGCCATCCTTTAAATGCCTACATTTTTTGTTGATTGGGAACATCAGAAAGAACTGGTTCTTTGTCGTTTCCTGTAACGAATTCCCAATATCCTTTTCCCATAAGGAAGTTCGTCATTCTAAACTTCCATGCTTGGAAGTTGTTCTTGTCAAGCTTTTCAGTGACAATCTGTGAAAGAGAATCAGACGCCATTACAGAACACTGCAAAAAATTCTGTCACTGCAAAAAACACAACTTCAGCCTCACAAGGGCAAATCTGCAAAACTGACGAAAGTGGTATTTGACCACACAGTCACTTCCTAGTGACGATTTTGCATCAACAGGCAACAAGGATGATTTTGTAACTCCCAATGTCTCTGCACACAGGCATACATTGCAATTTCTACAGAAACTTTTCACCGACTTGTAGAACAGTGGTCGCATAGCAAAAAACAGGGCCTTTTCCTGAGTACATGCAGAAAACTTCCGCCTCCAAAACAGGCCCCGAAATGGGCTCGAATCAAAAAAATAGGGTAACCATGGGCTGAAGCCCTCTCCCGCAGCATATACTGCCCTCTTGCTATACCGCGAAGGGCGTCTCAATCTGAGACAATGCACTCTTCCACTTTCCGGCTGTGCTACCTGCAGAGACTTGCTCCCAAACTCGAAAAATGAAAGCAATACTAGTCCTCTTACCAGAATGCCGCGAACTTGGTTTGCTTTCTTGAGCTCCTTACCACGAACCAGTCTCTAATACCATGTCAAGATTGTGGGAGAGAAGGAAGGAGTCTCATTTGTAGCTTTCTTGCTTGCACAATGGAGGAATACACATACAGGTGGAGGCTGAAAACAATTTTCCTCTTCTTAGTTGTGTAAGCCAAAAAGAACTCTAGTATAAAGAAATAGAAGAACCCTATATATGGGTCTCAAACCAAACTCAACTAACTAAGTTGCCATATTAACTGAGCCATGAACTAGAGTAGATAAGGATAGCTGTCATCTAGCTATTATTCATGGGCGGTGTACCAACCGCATCTGCAACTAACAAGTCGGTGACATAAATGCACAACGGTCACCCTGACATACCACGGGTGGAGCTCGATATCTCAACAAGTGGAAGGTCCAGTTGTCATTTATTGTGACAACATGAGCAGTATACAGTTGGCTAGGAACCCTGTGTTCCATGCCAAGACAAAACATATTGAGGTATACTACCACTTTGTGAGAGAGAAGGTACTACCAGGTGAGATTGACTTGGTGTATGTCAGCACACAGGATCAAATAGCTGACATCTTCGCGAAGGCATTGGGTACAGAGAAGCTTCAAAAGTTTCAAAGCTTACTTGGAGTTGCAGAGATGCAGTTGAGCTTGAGGGGGAGTGTTGAGATGACAAGCTCAACACATGCGGACATTGATGTGGACCGCCTAGTTAGATGGGTCCACACATCTACACTTAGCACGTTGGTGGTCATTATGACTCTCACATGGCCACTGACTCATTACTTATTATATTCAGGTTGTTACACCTATTTACATCTGGCATAGTTATAGTGCCAATCGATTAGTTAGTCGATTATGCATTGTTTGACTTAGTAGGCCACTTTCCTTTATGTTGTATCTTATCTATACTTTGTGTAAATTGTAAAGTGTGTGGAAGAAGAAGAAGAAACCAGCAAGAAAACGTTTTGGCCTCCATCTCTCTTCTTGTCTCTTGAGTGAGCTTCTCCTTGTGCATTCTGTGTGTGTTCTCGACGCAGCATCTTGAGCAAGTCCCCCCACCACACGATTCTTGACAAATAGTTCGTTGAAGAAGATAAACTTCGTCTCGATTATTTGAAGGATTGAGTTTTCCAAATGCATGTATCAAGAGAAGTTAATTGCATTTAGATGCTATGCAAAAACTTCATAAACAATATTTAAGGCCTCAAATATTGTTGACTTCCCATCCACGCATTAGTAGGCGTGTTTTCATCACTTTGAAGGTATATGTTGCAACTTGCACGCCTCATGGATTGCATGGCAAGAAACTTAGTCTAAAAGGGAATCATTTTTGAAACTCTAGATCTTGTCCAAACTCTTGCTAATAGCACGATTTGATAGCTCATGTTTGATAGATTGGGATCCTGATGACGTGGGTAGTTAGTACAAGCAATGTTCATAAAGATTAAAACTAAGATGCCTTGATATCTTTCTGATAACTACAACTTTCACTAGTCCAATTTAGGGTTGGGTTATTGATCAATGTAAGTGACCTATAGAAATTACTTATTGTACAATATTTGAAACCTTAGCTTATGCCCTAGTTGAGGGAAGGGAGTGTTAAGTAAATTTTTCATAATATCGCTCCTAGATCCCAAGGGGGAGAGTGAATATGCAATGGAAAGGTTATCACATCTATTATTGCATTGTTTAGAAAGATATAATTGGTTTTATTGGTTATTCAAACGTGCTTTTACATTCAACTAATTATTAAATTGTCGTTTGGATGATTATTCCAAGTACTTGTGATTTATGGTAAATGCATGGCAAGGGTTTGTGATGACAAGTTGCCATGGGAATAAATGAATGTTTTCTTGGAAAATGATATTAGGGTTGAATGCCTTATTTTTGCTTGATTCTTAAAGGATTTAATTAAGGAAATGATATTTTGCACACGTGGATCATCTCCAAGATTGCACCGCGGATTAACTCGAGAAGGGCACTACTCGATTCATGGGCCGAAGGTTGAGTGGTGAAAAGGCACCATAATTTCCATTCTTTATCTACAATAGGATCTTCCAATGCCACAGACGTTGGATCCACGGACATCCTCAACTTGGCAAGGGGTGTCCAGAGTGACCCACAAGTGGCCTAGGTGTGAAACACTATTTCTGTGGTTGGCCTTTTCACCACTCAACCTTCGGCCCATGAATCGAGTAGTGCCCTTCTCGAGTTAATCCGCGGTGCAATCTTGGAGATGATCCACATGTGCAAAATATCATTTCCTTAATTAAATCCTTTAAGTATCAAGCAAAAATAAGGCATTCAGCCCTTATATCATTTTCCAAGAAAACATTCCTTTATTCCCATGGCAACTTGTCATCACAAACCCTTGCCATGCATTTACCATAAATCACAAGTACTTGGAATAATCATCCAAACGACAATTCAATAATTAGTTGAATGTAAAAGCACGTTTGAACAACCAACAAAACCAATTATATCTTTCCAAACAATGCAAGAATAGATGTGATAACCTTTCCATTGCATATTCACTCTCCCCCTTGGGATCTAGGAGCGATATTATGAAAATTTTACTTAACACTTCCTTCCCTCAACTAGGGCATAAGCTAAGGTTTCAAATATTGTACAATAAGTAATTTCTATAGGTCACTTACGTTGATCAATAACCCAACTCTAAATTGGACTAGTGAAAGTTGTAGTTATGAGAAAGATATCAAGGCATCTTAGTTTTAATCTTTATGAACATTGCTTGTACTAACTACCCACGTCATCAGGATCCCAATCTATCAAACATGAGCTATCAAATCGTGCTATTAGCAAGAGTTTGGACAAGATCTAGAGTTTCAAAAATGATTCCCTTTTAGACTAAGTTTCTTGCCATGCAATCCATGAGGCGTGCAAGTTGCAACATATACCTTCAAAGTGATGAAAACAAGCCTACTAATGCGTGGATGGGAAGTCAACAATATTTGAGGCCTTAAATATTGTTTATGAAGTTTTTGCATAGCATCTAAATGCAATTAACTTCTCTTGATACATGAATTTGGAAAACTCAATCCTTCGAATAATCGAGACATCCTTTAGAAATTGGACCCTTAGAAATTGTTAGGATAGAACCCTGACTCATCCCATTATAGGGGATTGGAATGGGACTATGAGCTATGGGTAGAGAGGTTGAGTAGCGCGTCCGTCTCGTTTCCCATTCTCTTTGAACCAAGTGCGGCATGGATCTGCTTCAGCTTAGGTATCTCTGCCTAAAGTAGGATGTCTAGGACTCGACGCTAGAATGCTATCAGGAGACCTTGACCACTAGGAACCCAAATTCAGATTGATCCCAGAGTGAGTCTGACCGTGAACGTTTGCAAACGTTTCGGGACTTGAGAAACCCTAGGCGACAAACCCTGTAACATTCCATGGGAGTGCCGGGTAAAGTTGCTTAGATTCATCTCTCAATGGACCGCTAAAACATGTCGACAACTGGCACGTTATAGAATTAGAAGCTCTTGCTTGAAGTTTCAGGATAACATTCAATCCCATTGATTAAAGCCCAATTGGTTGATTACATTGCTTACTCTAATACACTGACTTGTTGATTATTGTTGATTCATATCAAATTATATCATAATCCATTGTAAAATGGTAAGTCAGTAGTGAGTCAGTAGTGAGTCATTGCGTAGTAAGACCCTCTCCCTATTCATTTTACCAATTTCAATGCTCTTGCATTTCATGGAAAGAGCTGAATGAAAATTTCACTAATGCATATCATGGTGATTGATTAGATAGCATGTTATTGCCATGTTAATATTCCCACTGAGGAAAAAGGTGGATGCCAGGGGAGATAGTGGGACAATAGAGAGGTGACCCTCCCCCACTATTAAAGATCCCGAAGGGGTGCAACAAACCGATCTAGGGGAAACTTTGCCCACCTCCCAGTGATTTGGAGCTTGTGTAGGAAGCCTATCATATCATTTTATCCCTCATGCTAGTACATCAAGTGGAGAATTAAAGATTGAAAAACTCTCAAAGACTCAAGTACCTTGAAGATCAAAAGAGGGTGAAACATGGATTTTATAGGACACTATAGAATATATACATGTTTTTACAGTTACCATCTTCATCATTGAAGTACAGGTGCAAATACTATAGGTTTTCCACAGATCTTATCCAACTCTGTATAGGGTTTGGTAGCCATTAGGTATTACCATTTTGCTCTCATAGGTGGAAACATAGTACTTATAGATTAAAACAAGGTGCAGGCCTGGACAATTCAGCCTCTCGGAGATTGAATTATAGAATTTTCTATTCTAAACTTGTTATAACGTGATATAGATCATATTGAAGTGGGTATCATTGGATTCATTTTGATTCAAAAAGTTTGGAAATCAAAGTTTTCAAGCTCAAATTATAGTCAGTTTTCTAACAGGGGTATTACAGGACTACACTAAGTCTATGGTAGGTCATAAGGAAAAGAGTAAGGCCCATGATAAATATGCTAAGAAAATAAGAGATTTTATGCTAGAAAATACACTTCAAGGTAGCCCCTAAAGATCCTCATATGTAATGAGAAATTAGTGTACTTAATAATACCATGTGTGAACATGAGAGTAGGCATGTCCAAAGGCATATGGAGTTGTTATCTAGAGTTGAACATATGGTATTATCTACTAGTTAAACGAAGTCTTCCATTGAGAAGTTGGTGGATTCCACTACCCAATCAAAGGCTTCGATTGAAAAATTAGTAGAATCCAATGCTCAAATTCGTGGATTCAAAAGAAAATGGGGACCAAAGAAGATAGGGAAAAAGCTCATTCAAATAGTGATCCCTTAGTCCCACTTCAGCCACCTAACAAAAATGGTCAATGTCATGGAATCATTGGAAAAAAGGGCATTTCCAATAGTCAATATGAAGTAGGTGAGACTTCACAAAGGCATGATGACCATTTGGGTAGTATGAATGGTACTAATTTCCAATCTTATATGTATGGGATGAATCGCCAACCCCCTAGAGATTCTCTACCATTGGGAAGGTTTCGCACTAGTTCTCAGCCACCTATTGAAAGATTACCATCTTATTTTGGAGGTTCAATGCCTACTAATCATGAGTAGTCTATTTTGGGATAGAAACCCTTTCATGAAGGGAGTTGAAGGATAAAATTATTTTGGAAAAGTACAATGGGACTCATCTTCACCATTCAATTTAGAGGAATGGATTTCAAAATTAGAATCCTATTTTGATATATTTTCTAGAACTAATGATAGTAAGATTCATTTTGCATCCTTATATTTGAAAGGATTTGCGCATACTCGGTGGAGATATATCAAGAAAGAGAGCATACTTGTAGAGAATTGGGATGCATTCTCAAGACACTTATGGCTGAAGTCTTTGTCTCTCCTCTTGAAAAAAGAAAAATTGGCACGAAGATGGTATGGATTAGAGCAAAGAGGCCTAAGTGTATGATATTATACAAAACCAATTCCTCAACCTTACCATGTATTAAGAGAGTATTAGTGATGAAGCTAAACTCCACAAGTATATGTATGGTTTAGAACCTACTTTGTCAGTTGATGTTATGGCACAAAACCCTACTATGGAAGCTCTTGCTCAACTGCCAAGACCCACAGACCGCTTATTGATTCAAGCATTTCAAGCCAAGTGTAATGGCTACCTCTCACATAGCTATATGCGCTCTTACACCTATGAGTGTAATGATCTTACCTTCATGCCTCAATGGAGTTTCCTCTTTTCCCAAGTTCTTCCCTAGTAGCTCCATGATCCAAGGTGGAAGCTCGATCCTCACGTTCCAAGCTCCATGCTCCATTGCCACACATGGTGTGAGAAAATAGAAGAGAAGAGAAAAGAGAAAAGAAGAGAGGAGAAGATGGAGAGCTTCTCCACCACGGTCCCTTACCCTCACACACTCACTCTGTGACTCCCTCTCTCAAGCACAACAAGAAAGCAAGAAGAAGAAGAAGGAGAGAAGAAGAGAGGCAGTTTTGGCCACACTCAAGAATGATCCTCTTCATGCACTTTTTCCCCTTTTATGCATGCCCTCCTCCTCTTTGGATGCCCATCCCTTTTTACATGATCGGAAATTTTGGCCTAAGCCCTCTTTCATTACTCATTCCTATTGTCATGGTTCCTTCACCCATGCCCATCTACATTTAGAAATTGCACAGAAGGGATCCTGATGCTCTTTTATAAAATGAATTACAATGTGCCCACAATGCTATTCAGTGCACTTGTTATTGTGTGCTTCCTTTTAAATTGAGGATTTTCTTACATTTTTCTGAGCTTCTCTTTCTCTTCCATTTTTTTCTTGCCTTGTGCAATCTTCCATTTTTGCCTTTCTGGGGCTTTTCCATTCCATCTTGGACTTCCAAAGGTATAACATTATCCCCCTTCTAGTGGAGTGCCAGTCCCATGGCACTTGTTGGTAAAGGCTTGGGTAGTTGATGGTTTGCCATATGGATCGATGATGGGGTTTTCAGCAGGTTAGCGATGAAGAAGAACACACCATAATGAATGAGAGGTTGTGGAGGCTAAGAATGGATCGAGTGGATGATGGGGGACCTGTGATGTTAGTGGTTGATCCCAAATGGCCGAATATACCTAAAAGTAAAAGGAAGTACACTACCTAGGGGTGTGCTTGCCTCACTGTGTAGTGCATGGTGTCTGTGCCAGTGGAATTGGGAGTTGAGTCAAACCTTAGGCACAAGCCTGTGGTGTTATCCCACACTTGAGGACCCAATTCATATACAAAGGGAGGTGTTGTGGGTGTGACTCTCAAGGAGATAGGTCTAGATGAGTGGGAGCTCCCTAGGTGTGTCCTGACCTTAAGGTGCCCTAAGTATGTGAAGTGGGGGAAGGGCTAGTGTGGTCCCTAGGTGCAGTGCTTGTGATGCTCATAGAATATAGATGGGTTGATTTCCTTGTTGTGCTTCTTTTCTTTCTACTTATTTTCTTCTTGTCCTTGTCCTTTTTCTCATCTTTTCTTTTCTCTTTTGCTTTTGCTTTCCTTCTTTTTTTTTGAATGAATAAATTTAATAATGGAGCATGCTAAGAGGGATCTCGTTGGTGAGTAGGGGCTACGTTGCATGGCGGCTTGAGAGCTTTACTAAGGAATGCACTACTTTGCAGATACCCCTTTAAGTTGGTTCTTACATCGAGTGGTGGCATAGATGAAAAAATGGGTGGTTACACCTAATGAATCTACTCTCACTCATATCTTCTAAGAGGTTCGTTCAAAATGATGACAAGAGAGTGGCTCTCATAATGAGATGCACCATTGCACAACTATCTATCCCAGCATTGAGATCCAAAAAGAGGGGTGGCAACTACTATTCTTCTATAGTAGGTTTTTGAAAACTTGTGACTTGCAAGCAAAAGGAGCTTATGGTTACCCGGTTGGTTAGATGCTAAATCTTCCATTTCATTCATTTGACTCAAAATTTCTCCTTATTTTATCATGACTTGCAATGATAATACACTTGTTTTAGTAATACTCACATAAGGAAAAGGTAGTTACATGGGGTGATGAAAGCAGAGTCAGGGCATGAGGAGAAATCCTTGAGGAAACCTGCTATAGATGGGCAAGGATTCCTTTTGGTAAATGTTAAGCTCTCTTTAGGGATTGAGGCATTTACATTGTAGATTAAAGGAAAGTCATATCTATCATGTATCTCCCAGTGAAAATCTACTCAAACCTTCTTTGGTAGGACATGTAGATAGAATCATCCTACTCATGGGATAAGGTGCTATAGAAAGCAATCCAGGCCTTAAACTAGAGTCCTAGATGTTCGTGCACCCATAGGTTGTGCCTCATATCCTTCTACCATATAGGGTACCTCCACTGTCATATCTTCCCAATAGTCTACATGTTCTTGCTGCCACCTTATGGGTGCCTCCTATATTCCTATAGCCACTGCCTTCTTTGTCTTGTTGAAAGCTTGATGATGTTCTCCACCACCCTAGGAGATAATAATCTATTCAATGTGCAAGGGAAAGTGAAGGAGAACTTGAAGGGATGGTTGCAGTTCTCCCATTGCTCCCACATTGCAAGTTCCTGGCCCCAGTTGACGGGATCACACTCTCAATTTGAGGGATGGCCATTTATGGAACTTGAAATTTCTTGAGTGTGTATTCCATCTACTTTCTACACATGTGCTTATCTCCACCATTTGTTCAGATGATGGTCGTGCTTCCTCCCCTTGCTCTTATAGTTGCACTTGTGGTTACATAGGGGGATTGGTTCCTGCACTTGTTCTTCTTCTTGATAGTCTAGTTTGAAATCAATATCTTCTTCCTTGACTGGCTCTAGCAACTCCTTTTGAGGTGGATGTACTTGCTGCTCTAGCTCCTCAAGCCCTAGCAAGGTGAGTTCTTGTATAGTTAAACTAGTTGAGAGTAGGTGAGAGCATTGCTCCTCTACTCCCAAGCTAGTGCTAGGCTTGGATGCATTGTCATGAAGTCCATGTTGTAGGGCCCTCTTTGTTAACTCTAGTTTTTTTCTTAGTTGATCCAATGTCTCTTCCTATCCTGGCTATATGATGTTCAATATTGTGCTTAAGAGCATGCATTATTGCTCCAATATTCCCATCTTAACAGAGCAGTCATGACTTTGCTTTTTGCCAGGAGGCACTCACTCTCAGAATTGGGCCAGGTTGTAGGCTAAGTTTTTGATTCGCTATTTGTACCTAACTGCCCATTCTTTTGCTTTTTCCTTCATCTACTCTAATCCTTGGTTTTGGTACTAGGATGGGGTAGCAATCACCCGCTCTTGCTCCCACCATAGTGTATGCATTTTCTCTTGCTCTTGGTTTTTTTGTTCCACCTACTTTTTTAGTATGTTTTGTTTGTGGAGAGCTTATTGTAGTTGGTTGTGTAGCTCCATTAGTTTCTTCGTGTTCTCCTCATCCCTTTGGTTCCTTGTCTCATGTAGCTCTTTCATAGCCTCTTCTCTTTGCCTCTTCAACTCCTTAATCTCCAACTCTAGACATTTGTTTTCATGAGAGTTGAAGGCACACATAATTTCCAGGAGATGTGGGTCTCTCTCTCTTCACCATACAACTCCTTTAGACCCTCTTCTCCCTCTCTTGCCTTTAGGGTCTCTTTCAATGTGATCACCTCCCAATTTATAATGATCATTGTTCTTGATTGCTCCATCCTATATTTTGCAAAGGCGACATTTTCTTTTTCAAGCTCTACAATAGCAGCCTTTTTATTTTCTATTGACTTGTGGAGTTGGCTTTGAAATGCATTTATCAATTCATCCTAATCTTCATTGTAACGCATGGAAGAAGGCACTGAAGTGGTTGACACTTCTAAGTGGGGTTCCTTTGGCCCTTGGCATGACTCTACATTGGTTGCTTGTTGGCGTCTTTATTACTGCAAAGGGGGCTCCTTCGTTGGGGTACATGTATAATATTGCTTTCGTTGACTGCCCCTTCCGTAGTACCTTTTGTTGGGGTGATTGTTGGTGGGGCTAGGAGTGGTGGGATTGGTTGGAGTGGGGATTTACCCTTACCTTCTGCCACCGGCTTTGGTCTAGCTTCTTCAGCTGTTGTGCTAGTGCTTGACACATCCTCTCTTGTTGGACTCTTCATTTCCAATTCTCCTAAGATCAGGAGGGTTGCTTCACGATTTTGTAAGAGGATTTTGAGAGTGATCTTTTTTCTCCCCCTTGGCTCAAAAAATTTGAGCATTGCTGCTCATTAATTGTCCTCTCGCTCAAGGTTTCTTGCAGTCTAGATGTTGGGTGTTCTCTTCTTCATTAATGATTCTTTCTGCAATGTCCTGCTGCTCTTTGTGGGTTCCTTCTTCCCCCTGTTCTCTTGTTGAAAGAGAGATGGTTGGGCTTGCTAGTATGGGAGAGTGAAGGCTCCTCATGGATTAGTGATGGCTTTGGGGTCTCCTCTATGACTTCACTTTCTACCTCCTCTAGAGCTCCCTGGATAATAGCCATTACCAAAGCCTATGGTTGAAGCCTTGAAGGCAGTTTTTTCCTCTCAGACTTTGCAATGGTAGCCAGGGACTCTCCTCCTACGATCCTTGGTGCTATAGATAGTAATTTTGCCGAGGCTTGTATTGTTTTCTAGACGTAGGTATTCCAATTCACCTCATCCAAGGCATTGGATGTAAGGCTTTCCAACAAGGGTACGCCGATTCTATTCATAAGGGCATTGTATCTCTGGCTTGCAAAAAGTGTGTAGATCATTTTAGCCTACAGCCAAATGGTGGGGTCTGGAATATCAGCTAGGCTGATCCACCATTGATGTAGACCTTTCTTTTGTCCATCCCTAGCATTTTGTACACATCCCTCTTGGGCCTCTTCTCCCCTTTTTTGCTAGCCCTAGTGCCTTCTCTACGATTTTTGGACTAAGGGCAACCTCCACACTTCTAGAGGTCTTGCCTTGCCTGATAGTCATCGTGCCATTGTTCCTTTGGACATCAAAAGTCCTCGAGAATTCTATACATTTACTATGGTTTATGTCTTGTCCCACCTTTTGTAGGTACTTGGTAAGGTTACATTGCTCTATCATCTGTGACATCACCTCTTCGAATGTCACCACTCCTTCCAGATTGTGGATGCTGCAATATTTTAATTGGTTGAATGATTGGATCTCCATGGCTAATCCATATCTTCTATGTTCCTCCTCCGAGAAGGGGAGTTGATGGCCTTATTCTATTATCCTGCCATTTAGGTTCCTATCACTACACAATATCCTAGAGTTAGTTTTCTTTAAAGGGTGTCTCTATGACTAGAAAGATCAATGTTCGAAAATAAGAATTCTTATGCGCAATGAGGAATATAACCCATAAAATAAGAAATCTCATACCAATCAATCCACACATTTATTCTTTTCTTTTAGAATACAATTCCTATTTTGAGTTTTCATCCATTCATCCATTATTCCCCTCCCCCTGGAAAGGATGAAAATCCTTCCTAGGATTGTGGAAATCAAGGTGTATGGGAATTTACTACGTCTATGGTGTGCCTTATTGTTAACACCAAGTTGAGATGGAAGAGAAAGATGGGAAGAGAAATGAAGGAAAAAGCAAAAAAAATATGGAAAAAGAGCAAAGACATGCAGGCAGCCTCTAAAGCTAAGCTGGGGCAAAAAGCACAATTGTAAATAAAAGGCGCCTCAAAAACCTCTAAAAACTCTTGTAAAAGAGCGCTAGGCTCCCTCTTGTGCCAATTGTAAAATATTAGATGGGTGTAGGGTAGAGGCATAAGGATAGAAGAGGGAAATAGAGAAAGGACCTTGCCACAACAGTCGGTCATGTAAAAAAGGGATGGGTGCCCATGGGATCTTAGGGTTTATATATAAAGTTCAAAAAGTGAATGGAAGCTCATTCTTTTGGTGTGTGGCTAATAAGAGTTCTCTTCTTCTTCTCTTCTTCTCTTTTCCTTATGTGTGCTCTTGAGAGAGGGAGTGTGAGAGTGTGAGGGAGTGAGTGTGTGGGAGTGAGGGATCAAGAGGGTGAAGCTCTTCACCATCTCCTCTTCTCTTCTTCTCTTCTCTTCTCTTCTCTTTTCTCGCGCGCACTGCTATGGTGGATGGAGCTTGGAGATGGAGGAAGCTTTAATATGCTTGAGCTATCATCTAGGATCGTGGAGCTATCAGCATGTGTGAGAGAGGAGGCAACTCATTTAGGCATCAAGGTAAGCTCGCTACACTTGTAGGATCGACGGCGCGTCGACTAGGTGAGAGATAGCCATTAGAGCTTGCTTGAAACACTTGAAACAATAAGCAGTCCGTGGGTCTTGGTGATTGAGCGTGAGCCCCCTCTACATTTTGGTTCCGTTGTCAGGACAAACAGATTCAAGATTGAGCACTTGCGCGCCTCATATCGAGCATCAAAGTAAGGGATTCATCCCCAAACCAGAGCTTGAGATAGGTAGGAAGTTGGGTTTTTTTATCTTCAAAGAAAGTAAGTATTTTGGGTTATTTTGTTTGTTTCATGATTGGAAAACATGGAGAAATCATTTCAGTTTTTTTCTTTCGATTCTTGTTGCATTTAGCATAGGTTAGGATTAGGAAATTGAATCAAAAAAGGATAGGGTTTACCGTTACAAAACAGGGCAAAACAAGGCACAAATCATGCAAAAAATGACAAAAAGATTGCTTGGGATGCTTTATGTCAGCACAAATGAGTGATTGGGAGTGTCCAAACCCTACCCAGGAAGGGGTTTAAGAGCCAAGAGGCCAAGGGAGAGCTCATTTGCAACCCTTTCAGTGATGAGAGAGAGAGAGAGAGAGAGACCACGGAGAATCGATTCGATCTTGTCGCCAAAGAGCCTACCGATCACTTCAGATATATCAATCACTTCCCCTTGCACCCTAGTTGTGATCCGGAATTTTATATGTGAAATGATTAGCTAAATCATTAATTTCGATCAAAATCGCCTTGGTGCTACCTCATCGCATGCAACTCGGCCCGTCCAAGCGACCGTTTTCTGGGCCAAGTCCCAGAATTGGCCCTTGGCCCTTTGTCTTTCGGCCAACTCGGCCAAAACCCTACTCGGCCCATTCGAGTGACATCACTCAGCCCCACTTACAAACTCGGCCCTTGGCCAACCATCCCGCTCGGCCCTTGCCTCTTGGCCCGCACAAAACTCGGCCCTCGGACAAACTTGATTCGGCCCTCGGCCCGTGTGCCTCGGCCCATCCGAGAGACCCCGTCCAAGTGGACCTTTTTGGCCCGTCCGAGTCAGCACCTCGGCCCATTCGAGTCCACCCTGTCCAAGTCATCCATTCGGCCCTTAGCCCATGCGCCTCGGCCTATCTGAGTCACCCACTCGGCCCCTACAATTTGGACAAGTTGGGTCGAGTAGTGTGAAATTTTCCAAATTTTCCAAAAATTTGACCAGACCCAGCTAGAGCTCAACCGCACAACCTGTCGCGAGTCCTCCTAATGCTCAGAACTTGATTCTAGTGCAAGGAATAGGCAAAATCGTAAGGTGCAGCCACTTAGCAGCTTGCGTAGGTTGTCAGGAGACCTAGAGTCCTAGAGAAAACCCGCTGAGCCATAAACCCTGACCGAACCAAGAACGAGCAAGGCAACGTAGCAAGAAAATCCAAAACCCTATCAAGACGGCCAGAGAATTGATCAACAAGCCTATCAGGCCCAAAACAAAGCGAGAGTGTGTAAGACGCTTAGATATTGTTTGCCACACTCGCCTTGAATTTCTGCACTTAAAGTGCACTTAAGGAAAATTGAAAGCCTGATTGAGCACAAGTGAATGGAAAGGAATGCACACACTGAGAGAAGATAAATTGAGGATTGTATTTACTAATAGGAGAAGACCCAAAGACATAGATAGACTATCGACACATGAAGTAGGACCAAGCAAGTGGCACCAAAGAGGTGGATTTGATAAACTTACTCAACTTGATCGATAGCTTGGTGGAGCACGAGAATATGACGATGACAGAAGAAAACCTAGACTACATGCCGAACGAGAAACTTGACTTAGGAGTCTTCCCAAAGGTGATTTAGCAGCTGGTTAGTAGCTACGATACGCACACCCAGTATTAGCACCACGGCAAGACATCAGATGCCATCATCACAGACTTAGAAGAGGAGAGGAAGCTAGCCCACAAGGCGCTACAAAGCATAGTAGAGAACAATAGAGACCAACAGGCTAGGATCCAAAGGCAAAGCATATAATTGCGTGAGATACAGCGGGTGTTGAACCTAGCCGGTAGAAACCAAGTTGATCACGAGAGAGCCCTGGAAGGAGACTTAATGCTGAGCGAGCTTCTCATGAAGCGACTGCTAGACAACACAGCAGCAGAGCAAAGTGCCACAGCACTAGTGACATCACTACTAGTAGGATTAGGAGCAAACCAAGGCTCCAAGAGCCAGTCCAAAATCCCAATCGTTGCAAAGTAGCTCAACAAGTACCAACCCCACAATGATCCATATAGTTTCGTAGAGCAATTCGAGCAAGTCTGCGAAGCCAACGGCCTCATCGACCTGACTTAGCCCTCTTAAGATTTCGGGCTGTGCTTAGGTGACAAGGGTAGGACTTGGTATACAAGTTTAGATGCCGCAGAGCAAACCAACTTCAACGGCCTCAAGAATCTCTTCATCAAGAGATTTGCCGAGCCTGGATACTCCGACAATCTGCTAGTGCGGCTGATGAATGTCAAGCAGAAGGAGAAGGAGGACATTCGCGATTACGTGACCCACATGAGGAGTCTCTTTAAGAGAATCCCTACGGCAAACTGAAAGAGCAATGTCAACTATATTCATCAGCAAAATTCAAAATGAGGAATTGTATAAGGCTTTGGTAGGCAACTCAAGCTTGTAGTGAGATGCACTAGCTAGGGCTTTTGAGAAAGCCATCAGAGTTGACAACCAGCTAAAAGAGAAAAGCTCCAGGAGCTTAAACTCAAAAGAAACCAACTCGCAAAGCTCAGAGAGAGCTTCAACCTCTAGCAAACGATTAGGACCAACCACCCAAGATAAGGGGAAAGCCACTGAGACAAACCAGGACTTGGCTGATGTAAAGATGGAGATAGCCAAGATGCAAGACATGTTGAGACGACCAACACACCTAGCAACCTCGATGCAACATCGATAGGGAAGAAGAGCCATAGGGCGGAGAAAGAAGAGGCATGAAGCTAAGGTTGCACTAAAAATTGAGAGTGCTACTACTCTACCTGCTGGAAAGAAGGTCACTGATGCAGAGGCAAAAACTTTAACCCCTAAGACGGCTAAAAAGGAAACTGCTAAGGTAGAGGAATACTCGCATCCGAAGCGCCAACTAGAGGCCATAGAGAAAGTGAAGGAATGGATGAAAGAGGCCCAAGATCACCTAAAGGATGCTGAGCCTATCCTATAGGATGAGATCGATGATCTCTCCAGCATAAGCATGCCAATCTCACCCCCTCGACCAAAGTCAAGGGATGGGACCGCACCACAAGCAGTACCGCTTAGGCCAAGTATTGATGTTGCAAGCCCGCAAATCAATCACGGCCATTGGCCAGGACAATCTGTATTAGGAGAGAGATGAGCAGCCAATGACCTCCTTACCACGTTGGTGACCACCTCTATGACGCTAAGTCTAGGAGACCTATTTAAGCAGCATTCCACCCTATGGCAAGACCTGAAATAGTGGGTTGAAGGATCATGAGAGCAAGATGATGATATGCATGACCATGATGTAGAAACACAAATACCGACTCTGACGCTGTACTCTGTGCCAAAGTCCTTGCACGTTAATGCCTTTTGGGAGGGCGCTAAGATGCATTAGTCTTACCGGTCCTAGCCCTAGGCGACACAATGAGAAAGGGGATCGTAGACACGTGAGTTTGGGTTAGTGTACTTAGCCACACATGTGCTTTAGACTTGGGGAAACCCACATGTTGAGACTGCTAAGTTCAATGTCACACTAGCAAATGGTATGAGAGTGAAATCATTCAGGGTGCTAAAAAACTGGCTAGTGAAAATCGCAGGTGTCTAGTTCTCGGTTGACTTTATAGTCATGAAGGGTGTGGACTACGATATCCTATTAGGCCGACCCTTGATGCGCAATGCCAGAGTCATCAAAGATTGGGGTAATGGCTTAATCTTCCTTGGCAATAGACCAAATGCCGTGAGGGTAGAGATGGACACTTGGAAGACCTCACTAGTCGACTTGGATTCCATCTCCGTGATGCTTAAAGGGAACGCTCAAGTCAAGAAGTCCTATGGAACCTTGACCAAGTATATTCCATGCCTAGAGGACGAGCGAGATTGGATGCATGTCCTTGCTACAATCGACCTGCCATTCTCGTATCATGAGGCATACAAGCAAGCCATCAAGACAATCAATAAGTCTAAAGATGCACCCTCCATACCATTTTGCATGATGGTAGGAACCCTTCAGGGGAGACCTAAACCTGTCACCTTCCAAGTGCCGAATAACAAGAGGGAACTCCAGGAGATTCTAGAATATTTAATGGGCAAGCTAGCTGGCAATCCAGCAACAAACTTCAAACCACTCTAGGATCTCTTAGATGAATCCAAGTGGAAATGGACCAGGGTGCATGACTTGAGCCTCATGTATAACTGGGCCCTAGTCCCCGATCAAGGACAAGAGATATACTAAGACCTAGGAGAAAACGAGCAGTCTGACGAAGAGGACTCCAACAATGAATACGAAGATTGTCGATCTTTCAATGATAAAAGCAAGGGTGAGATGGATACCATAGAATACGACATTGAGGGACGAGAAATATAACAAATATGGGCAGACTCCAAGCTGTAGAAAAAGAGTGCCTTCAGGATAGAGCGAGGGATCATGTGCATCGATTGTGATCGTGCCTGGTTGGAATACGTAGGAGCCATAGATTTCGATCAAGCATGCATAGCCCAATCTGGTACGACACCGGTGCTTAGGACATAGTCACCATCTGAGTTGCGACCACTAGGGGAGACCACCTCTTCTAGCAAAGATGGGGAGTTCGACTATGAGTCAGAGGTAAGTTCAAGTTGCAACCCAGAGATACCTAGGCCAGCCAAGACGCACCAAGGGGGACCTACCCATCCACTTGAGGCACAGACGGTTGAAAGAGGAGAGGATAAAACAACCCAGGGACACGAATGGAAGAATAGAGAACACTGCAGACCTTCCTAAAAGATTTACAAAATTCAAGAAAGGGGATAGGGTAGTGATCCTATTGTTGGGTGCCAAACATCAAGGGAAAACAAGTGAACTGATTGAGGGACCAGCCAAGGTCAAGGAGGTGAACCTAGCCTAGGAAGGGGAGACACCCCGACCAATCTTCATTGCTAATGACTTAACTGAGGAAGAGGAAACGAGTCTTGTTGCTCTCTTGTGAGAGTACATAGACGTATTCACTTGATCCTTAGAAGAGCTTAAGGGGGTAGATTCGAGTATTTGTGTGTTCACCCAACCTGGAGGAAACACTTAGACAAACTCCTAGTAGTCTTTGAGCGGTGTCGCCTATATCGTCTCTCCCTGAACCCCTTAAAGTGCCAGTTTTGGGTGAAGCATGGATGCATCCTAGGGCACGTGGTGTAAAAGAACAAATTGCCACTGACTTCTCGAAAGTTAGGGTTACTGTTGATCTTTTGCCCCCAATCAACTATAAGGGAGCTCAATGCTTCTTAGGCCATATGGGATACTATCAGTGGTTTGTGTTGAATTACGCATTGATTGCCAGACCTTTATACAAGCTGTTGATTGGCTTTGAATGGATTGAAGCATGCCAACAAACATCTGAAGAGTTAAAGAAGTCTCTAACCACAACACCAATTCTATGAGCCACAGATTGGACCATTACCTTCCACGTGCATATCGATGCCTCGAAATTTGCTGTGGGGGCAGTGTTGTGCCAACCTGGCAAAAACAACCTGGACTACCGAGTGAGCTTTGCTAGCAGACAACTCACTTAGAGGGAAATGAATTACTCGATGATAGAGAGAGAGGGCTTGGCCATGGTGTTTGTTGTGAAGAAATTCCAGCATTATCTATTGGCTACACCCTTTACCTTATTTGTGGACCATCAAGCCTTGCTATATCTAGTGAATAAACCTTGCACTATAGGACGCATAGCTCAGTGGCTCCTTTTACTTTTGGAGTTCGAATTCTCCATGGTTGTATAGAAAGAAAAATAGTACTACATGGCTAACCATATGCCACGCATCCCCACGGGAGAGGCCGCTGGAGAATGCATTGCCCATGAATTACGAGATGCCCATCTCTTTAACCTTTCCAACGAGAGAGATTTATTTAAGGCTAATCTAATGCCATATTGGGCAGATGACATAGTCCAAGTGCTTGAGCATGGACTGCCTGAGAGATCGATAGAAAAGGCAAGACTTAGGCAACCTATCCTCAAGATCCAACCCTACCAGTTGATAGCAGGCCAGCTATATCGACTAAGGCAAGATGGAGTGCTATGTAGATGCATGTGCGAGCATGAGATGCACGATGTGCTCTTAGAGGCGCACAGTGGAATCACTAGTGGGCACTTTAGCGGAGACACAACAACCCGCAAGGTGCTGCAGTCTCAACTATGGTGGCCAACGTTGTTTCGCGATGCAACACGATTCGTTAAGCATTGTGACGAGTGTCAGTGGACAAAGGTCTCGATTCGCAAGGATCAAATGGAGTTGATCCCAATCATTGTACGACAACCCTTTGAAATATGGGGAATTGACTTCATAGGACCCACTAGCCCAGCTGCACAGTATTCACAGGCCAAAGACATCATTGTGGCCACAGACTACCTAATGAAATGGGTAGAAGCGAGAGTGACACAAAAGAATGATGCTAGAACGATTGCCAAGTTCTTGTGGGAGCAAGTGATTTCATGATTCGCCTATCCCATTGAACTAGTCAATGACCAGGGAACACACTTCATTAATGAAGTGATAGCGCATCTTCTATCCACCTTTCTAATTATCCATAGAAAATCCTCTCCATACTACCCTCAAGCAAACGGCCATGAAAAATCCACGAATAAGATTCTTGTAAACATCCTGACCAAAGTAGTCTTTGCTTCACGCAGCGATTTGGATAACAAGCTTATGGTAGCCTTGTGGGCTTACCGTACAGCTTATAAAATGGCTGTCGCGGCTAGACTCCCTTTAGGTTGACCTATGGAACTAAAGCAATTCTCCATGTAGAGTTCTTCGTTCCTAGCTTGAGAATAGCACTTCAAGAACGATGGGAAGGAAAGGAGGCATGGACGCAACGTCTGGTTGAGCTCGAACGCCTCTTGAAAACTCGTCTTCTAGCCACTCACGCACTCATATGTGAGAAGGCACGACGCAAGAGCTGGTTTGACAAGCACGTCAAATAACGTGATTTTGAACAGGGAGACTTAGTACTCCTGTACTCAGTTAAGGGGCATAAGTAGAAAATGAAGTTTAGATGTCTTGGACCTTTCAAAGTTCGTGCAATCAGCCGAACTAGCAACGTTGAGCTCGAGACTCTAGACGGCAAGGGCATAGGCTTATTCATTGGCAGTCGTGTCAAGAAGTACTACCCTCCTACGCATCCTCTACATGAGCCACCAATGTTAGAACCCCCTATCAAAGTACGAGTAGCCACAATCACTAAAATGGATGATGAGGATGAGGAAGTCGTAGAACCTGTATACCTTACACATCACGGTCACTACCAAGTGAACATGCACTTTCAATGCCTTGATTAACGAGGTAGCAGAATTCAATGTCTTAACTCAGGATCATTGGACCCAACTGGGCAAACCACCACTACAGCCCACCAATGCCAAATTAAGCCCATATGGGGGCCGCTCATATGCACTTCTTGGCAAATGCAAGGTCATCGTTTCTATCGCGTTTGAGATTGTACCAGTGATCTTCTATGTGTTGCCAAACACTGAAGACACAGACACAAAATTGCTGCTAGGGCAAACCTTCAAGAAGCAAACTCACTGCAATGTTGATTATGAATCGCAGCATATCCACCTCGCCATAGGCAATGCTCGCATTGTTACAGCCTTCAGCAAGGGCTGCGCGATCTCATCAAAGTCTGCAAGACCACCGATAGAAATGTTAGTAGCCAAGTCTAAGGAGGGGGGTAGTCCTCGGCCACCACCCACCACTGAATCTCTAGAATCGCCGCTCACAACAGCAAAGGCTAAGGTCCAACATCCCAAGGTTCAATGGAGGCCCAAGCAACTGCAACTGTCGCCTAGAAGTCAATGCTCACGTCCTCATAACATCAAAAAATCTAAACCTAGGAGGCCATGGCATAGTTACAAAAATGACGCATGATCAAGCCAAGATGGGTCCCTAAAGCCCTCTTGAATGTGCAAGGCTACTATGAGTGAATTGCCTAGATATGGATCCCTAAGGCCCGCACGGCCAGAGACACTATCACATGCCGCCCTCTAGTTTGATCATACCAAGCCCCATAAAACCTCAAAGCTAGAAGCCGCAGCGCTTTCAAGACCCATATCCATCAAGCTCATCCGCACATACGCCCAAGAAAGTCAAACAAGCCTATCGGCCCAAACAATAAACACTGTCACATGAATCAATACCCGATAGAGCCACTCAGACTTCCCTAATCCATACCAAAGGCAGTAGTCCATCAGACGTCACTTCTAATATCCCAACCCTAATTCAAGAGGTCCAACCGCAATCTCAAGAACACCTGCAACCACAACTATTTGTTGTCAAAGGCTCTAGTTCTATCAAAACCCAACCGCCAACATGCCTTCGACCCCCTTATGAATGGAAATCATTCTTAACACTAGACGTGGATCTGGCTGAGGACACAGAGGAGGATGTGATTGATTGCATTAGATGACTCGATGCCACTTTCATGTCGTTAGCTCTGAGCTATGATTTCTTGGATTTAGGCCTACTACAAGAACCCTTTGCAAATGAAGTTTAAACGATGCCTTGTTCTTGGGAGACTTTTGAATTTGCATTCGTAAAAGCCTCTAACTCCGCTACTGAATTGCTCACCAACGAGATATCCAAAGAGTAGGCCATCAAACAATGCCTCATCACGTCCTACGATAAATGAACCACTTCTGCCATTACTGACCAAGAAATAGTAGAATTATCAAAACTTGCTGATACTGAATCCCCGTTCTTAAGGCACTGGTACACTCTTCGATTGCAATGGGAAGTTGAAGGATGCCAAATAATGACCAATGCTGAGCAGCGTCGTGCAATCAAAACAATGGAGTACGACCCCACTTATGTCACACCAACCTTGTATAGAGTGTTAACCACTCTTTGTGGCTGACCCATGGAAGAGCACATCAAAGGACACCCCTACCTTGATCGCCTACTGACTGAGGAAGAGTTCCATATATCTAGACGTGTCAATTTTGGTGACTTCCTAACAAATGTTCTCACATACATCACACATGTAGGCAATCGACCCTTTGATCTAGACCGTGAAGCTCAGTTAGAGTACAATCCCAATTTCTATACTTGGCTCCTACGCAGGTAAATCCTAGACCACATTGCAGAATGCCCTTGATCTCCTAACTTTCAATCCTAAGAAGGATTCTTCTCAAGCTAGAAGGGGAGGGGGTAAGGTAAATCAAACCAAAACCAAGGAAAATCAAGCAAATGCATAAACACGTAAAAAATGAGTGAGGTAGGGAAAATGGCACGAGAACTTTGAAATAAAGGGAAAAAAAGTCAGATTTGAAGGGAAGAATCTACATTGGATTTTAATGCTTTCATTCAAGAAAACATAGAGTCTTTCTTTTCTAGCAAATTATTATTTTGAAAGCACTAATGAAAACTTGGGTTCATGACAGGAACGAAAGATGTCGCAGCAAGATCGTGCCCACCAACTCCCATTCACGGAGGAGGAAAGGATGCAATATCGCATCACCCTAGAAAACTGCGCCTACAACCAGCTCAAATTTCAAACCATTCATAACATAGAGGGTGTGGTGGCCAAGGAGGAAACAACCCAAAGGGTTGTCGAGCAGTGCAACGTCACAAAGTACCTTGAGAAGTTTGCACAAGAGCTTGACTACACGAAGTGTGTGGAGCTCCTCAAGACGTACAACCCAGACCAGGAGTGCAGCACTGTGATGGTGGGAAGGGGAGAAAAGGCCAAGCATGTGCAGGTATATTTAAACCCAGCCTTGGTGGAGAAAGCGTTGGGGTTGGAGTCAAAGGTAGAGAAAAAGCATAAGAGAGATGTTTATGCCATGCTTAAGATGAAGAGGGAAGAAGTGATGACCAATGACGGCATCAGCATCCAGGACATTCCTGATGCAGAAGCCCATCTACAAGCAAAGCTAGTGCATGTGCTCTTCTCCAACTAGGGCTACAACTCCTTGATGCATTGAATCAGCGTGCTTGTGCTAGAGAATGTAGCAGCTTGCACCTTAGACGAAGTCGACTGGAATGGCTATGTATGTAAGACCATTTACTAGGTGGCAAGAGCGCTAGCTTTGGGCAGTAAACCAGCAGGTGGGGATTTCGAGCGTCCAAGACCACAAAAAGAAAAAAGGCCTCATCCAAAGCCTCATTCATTGGCTATGGAAGCATTTTGACTGCCCTCATTTAGGAGGTGGTAAAACAAGCTCAGGATGCAAAGGAAGGAGAAGGAGAAACACCTGAGAGATTGCCTCCTCACCAGGACAAAGAGGTATCTAGTGTGGTAGAACTAAGAGTGAAGAAGAAGGGGAAGAACATAAGGAACAAATGAGCAAGAAGACAGCAAATAAACCTATTAAAAAGACGACACAAAAGAAGAAGCAGAACGATGGCTGGAAAAAAGAGAAAGAGAATTTAGAGAGGACAAAGAGGGAATCCCTCAAGGAGGCCGAAAAGAGGGAGAAGAAGAAAAAACAAGAAGCAGATAGATTGGAAGAAGAATCTAGGAAAACAAAGAAAGAGAGGGAGAGAAGAGCTACTGAAGAAGAGGAAGAGCTAAAAAGGAAGGAGGAAGACTTGGCCAAAGCTACACATTGATCAATCAAACAACAAAGCAGGGCAGATGACCTAGGGGCTATGAGCCTGCCCAGAGAGGAGGGGCCTGATTCCAGCATGCAGGTGCTAGAAATCATACCGTTGATCGCACTGAGGGCAAAGAAAAGGCTCCCATCCACACTATTCTGACCCTCTTGGTGCCTCCCACCGAAGCAACAACCCTCATCCCAAGCATCCCCAGGAGCGCAAATGTCTTAAACTTCGTGGCATGGATGCAATACTTTATTAACAAAGAACTGCCCAAGGGAAGAGCACGGAGACCACAACCATAGGGCAAAAAATACTGGCCACAGATACCGAGTCAAGGCAAGATCCGAAGCACCAGAAAGTGGAGGCCTCGACCACTCCCATCCACACAACAATGACTCCACCAGCTAATTACGACGAGTACATTGCCGAGCTACTCTCTCAATTGGAGAAGGTGAAGGAGAAAAGGAAGATAGATGTGGCTAAGTTGGCAGCAAAAAAAAAGTCGATGGCTGCATTTCAGCTAAAAAAGGCCCGGGTAATAGCCATGCAGCAAAGGGAGATCTCTGATCTTAAACAGGAGCTGAAGGCTAAGGATGACAAGGAAGAGGGCTGGAGGCAGCAACTGGAGGATGAAACACAGGAACTTGTGAAGATGCAAAGAGAATACAAGCTCCTGATCGTGCAATATGAAGAGTTGACTGCAAAAACCAATCAGATCGAAAAGATTATGGCTAAGTTTACTGCCAGGGATGAGGAAAGAAAGTAGGAGTTAGAGCAGCAGCAAAAAGAGATTGAAACCATGACCGACAAGCTGGACCAAGGAAAGAAAGAATAGGAAACCAGGAGCAAAGAGCTAAAGGACCAAGAGTAGAAACTTGTGTCCCTGGTCCAGAGGCAGGGTGAGAGCATGGAAGAGATGAAGAAGAGAGCTGAGGAATGGGCAGGGAAAAATGAAAGAAGGGTGAAGACACTAGCGCAGCGCCTGGCTCTGGTAGAGAAAGAGAAGATCCCTACAGAGAGCAAAGCAGAAGCCGCCCAGGTAGCCTTTAATACCCAGCAAAAGGCCTTCCTAGATACATTGATGGAAACCACCTACCGAGAAGAAGGAGAGTCATTGGAGGTGGTTAAGAAGAAACTCAGTATCTCATGCAGAGCTCTGCACGCAGGGCTGCAGATGCCACCCCAACCTGCGGAGGTTAAACTGAGCCTGGATGATCAACAAAAGTACCTCTTACTTGTCGGCCTAGCCCCCTAGGAAATTGATGCGATAGGGTTTGAAGAGGGAACACAACAAGGAGACTGGCAAGGGGATGAAGCTGAACTTCAATTTGATATGGGAAGGTTTAGAGAAGAGGTGATCTCACAGCCCCCCTCGCCGCATTCCCAAGAGCAACAACCGGTCAACACATCTGCAGAAATACAAGCTGCGCTCAGGGAAAGAAGGAAAAAATTAGTAGAAGAAACCAGAAAGCAGCTAAGGGCCAAGCTAGTCATGCAGCTGTTTGCGCCCCTCCCACCATTCCTTGATGACATTCTCGCAGGATTCCACGTAGAACTGGTAGTTTGGGAGCGACATGAAAGAGAAAAAGAGCCATTCACTTTTAGCTTTCTCATGCCCAACAGCCTGCAGAGTGTCTTACCACTCAAGGTGATGGAGGAGGTGATTGTGATTGGTAGCCGACTATGAACAAAGTGGCTGGAAGAAAGAGAGAAGAACCCCCACTCTTTGGGAAACTAAAGAAGTCGAATTCTGGCAAAATAAAGTGTTTGAAGCACCACATTCCATGCAAGGTTATGACTGCCAACCTCTATGGAGGAGGTGGGTGTACAACATCAGCATGCTCACCTGGATGGCTTTTGCAACACCCTGCCACCCTACGAGAGGAACAACCCCACATTTATGGCATACCCTCGTAGGGTAGGAGTGGATTTTGATGCCACCCTCCATGAGCGATATGATTTTTCCATTATCTACAACTCTAATGTTGTCTCTTTTGAACATGCCCTCATCTTAAACTCGAAAAGCTTGGATCACTCCATAACTTGCTTCCTCGTTGACTTCTCCCCTTGCCTTGATCTAGCTTTCATAACTACATGTAATTATCTTAGGCTTCTTAAATTATTACTTAAGTAAGGGCCGACTCCGCAAGAACGTGGCCTGCCTCCCCTCTTCTTTGATCCTAACACCATCGACAGTTGTGCCATGGCACGCCTGATGATGAGGGCTAGCCTCCTCCCTTCCTTTTTCCTAGCTCTCCTGGAAGACATGAATGATAGCCAGTTCACCAGATGTAATCATCCCTTCCTCTCCACCACTTCACTCCACGTTCGCATGAATCTTAAAGGATACAGGCAGAGCTAGCAATTTTTTAGCAAATCCATCCGAACTCCTTCTCCACCTAATTAAGATGATGAGAATTAGGCACTGACTGTCATTCTACTAGTGTAATACTTTTTTTTTAAAGAAAGAAAAAAAAAGAAGAAGAAGCAAAAGAAGAGAAAGAAAAGCATGAAAGGAAAAGCAAGAAGAACATCACACAAGGACATGGAAAAAACGACTTACTTGAAGAAGCACTTAGCACCACATAAAACATGATCACTACACCTCAAGTTAGGCGTGCCTGGTGGCTTTGGTCGGCCGGGGCTCCTCTCCTAACTCCCTAGCCCTTTTGATCCCCCACTTCATGCTTAGGGCCTATCAAGGGCAGGACATACCTCGGGAGGTAACACTCGCCTATGGTTAGACATGTCACCCTAAGCTACTTGCACCGCACCTCCCTTTGCATGAATGGGGTCCTCAAGTGTGGGATGTCACCCAGGCTTGCATGTGGTTAGATCCACCTCCCCATTCCACTAGCACAAGCACGATGCACCACATAATAAGATAGACAATCCCCTTAGGTAGTGCACCGCACCTTCTCCTTTCAGACATTACAAAAGGTGACAAACCACCAACTTCGAAGGCCCCCATCATCCACTTGGCATCCAATTGGCTTCTCTAACAAACATCATTACCAAGCTTCCATAAGCACCCGAGTCTACATGTGGCCCTACCCTCACCCGAACAATTTGCCAACTGCCTACCATTCCCCAACAGTAGCCAAAAGTGCCATGGGACTGGCACTCGTCTCGAAGGGGGGTAATGTTAACCCCAAGTCGAGATGGCAGAGAAATGAAGGAAAATGTTAAAAAAAGATGGAAAAATAGCAAAGACATGCAGGCGGCATCTAAAGCTAAGCTAGGGCAAAAAGCGCAATTTTAAATGAAAGATGCCTCAAAAAGCTCTAAAAACTCTTGTAAAAGAGCACCAAGCTCCCTCCTGTGCCAATTGTAAAATATTAGATGGGTGTAAGCTATGGGTGTAAGCTAGAGGCATAAGGCTAGAAGAGGGAAATAGAGAAAGGACCTTGCCACAATCGCCAGTCATGTAAAATAGGGATGGGTGCCCATGGGATTTTAGGGTTTGTATATAAAGTTCAAAAAGTGAATGGAAGCTCATTCTTTTGGTGTGTGGCTAACAAGAGTTCTCTTCTTCTTCTCTTCTTCTCTTCACAATCGCCAGTCATGTAAAACATGGATGGGTGCCCATGGGATTTTAGGGTTTAAAAAGTGAATGGAAGCTCATTCTTTTGGTGTGTAGCTAACAAGAGTTCTCTTCTTCTTCTCTTCTTCTCTTCTCCTTGCTTGTGTGTGCTCTGGAGTGTGAGAGTGTGAGAGAGTGAGTGTGTGGGAGTGAGGGATCAAGAGGGTGAAGCTATTCACCATCTCCTCTTCTCTTCTTCTCTTCTCTTTTCTCGTGCGCGCGGCTATGGTGGATGGAGCTTGGAGATGGAGGAGGCTTGAGGATGCTTGAGCTAGCATTTAGGATCGTGGAGCTACCGACGTGTGCGAGAGAGGAGGCAACTCATTTCGGCATCAAGGTAAGCTCACTACACTTATAGGATCAACGATGCATCGGCTAGGTGAGAGATAGCCATTAGAGCTTGCTTGAAATGCTTGAAACAATAAGCGGTCAATGGGTCTTGGCGGTTGAGCATGAGCTCCCTGTTGAGAGTGGAAAAAGACTGAATTCTTGACTGATTTTTGTTATTTTTGAGGACAGAATGATTGATTTTTGATGGATTTAGAGTGATGTATGATTGTTAATGGAAATGTTTGAGAGTGTTTTGGATGATATTGATTATGTTTTGAAAGTTCATGATGATTCTCGGTGGAGATATGAAGCTCTATGATGTTCTATTAAGGTTCTGATTGGTTCTATATACCTTCTATATAGCTTATGTTTTGTTCTGATTGTCTTCTGTATGAAGCATGGATTGATGATTGATGAAGATTGGGATCTTTTGGAAGCCTACTGAATAGTTTTTGATAGTTTGGAATGGTTTGAGTATGAGTTATGAGGTTCTAATTACCTTCTATAACTCTTTGTAGACCTTCTGATGTAGACCTTGTCCTTGCTCTGTCTCTATACTGTAACTGTATTGTAGCTGCTCTGGTGCTGTACTGTACTGTTGTATAGACCTTTTGTAAGTGTTCTGTAGAATGTATGTGTGACTTTGAAAAAGTTTTCTAACTTTTGAAAAGGATGAATCTAAGTTCAAAAGAGCTAAAACAAGTGGAAGAAGTAGCTGCTCTGCTGAAGACTGAAGAGAAGACTGAGTGACAGTGACAGTAGTGAGCTATGAAGAGACACTATAGTGGCTCTGATGACTCTTCATATCAAACATACCTCTTGGGAGGTGCATCCATGACCTAAGAAGGATTCTTGAGAGTTATGATGAGAGTATTGTAGTGAGGAGATGATGTATTATTGAGAGAGAGAGAGAGAGAGAGAGAGAGAGAGAGCCAGAGATAGTCAATTCTATCAAAACAGTGTAACTGTATATGAGCGATTGAGAGAGAGAACTATAAAGACATTGAAGATAAATATTATGTGATTGATTTCCATTCAAAGATGGTGTATTATTTTGTGTTCTTTTTTATATTTATGGATTCTATGAACATGTTGAAGATTATGGTTGATTCTATCAAATCCGTGGGAGATATCTACCATGATGTTGTGTGAAGATTTGATGTTTTCTTTGTTTTGATCATCAAAAGAATGAAATAAAAGCTTGTTGATGTTACAAGATAGATTTTCTTGCAGTAGAATCCCCTTTTCCTTGGTGTTCCTCTTGGGGCTCCATGTTTTTGGTGTGCAGCCGTGAAAACTTGCCATCAACAAGCATCAGAAGAGGCTGAAAATGAAGGAAATGACATTGCCAAGAAGAGGAGAATTCAATGGATGTTTGCAAAGTTCCTTCTTCCACTGAAGAGTTGGAGATTCTCATTATCAAAGACACTTTTCACAAGAAGTTCATCCCACAATGGTGGAAACATATCACCATCATGATGCATGCTCTATGTGGTGGACTCTTTCCTCTTCCTGTTGAAGCAGCAGAAACTTGCATCTTGATGGCAAACTGTTTGGGAACAAACTGAAGAGTAGAAAAACAAAGAGAATGACTATCCATGGAAGATTTGGCATTCATTGAGAAGTTTCTAGACAACATCAAGTGGGAGATTGTGAAGAAGCTTCAGGAGTCGTGGTCTGTGGAGGTTCACGAAAACAAGAAGGAAAAGAGTTGGAATTTGTTCGTGGATGCTCAACAACAAGATACGTGGGATGCTTGGTGCACTAACAATCTTCTGTTTGTCCAATTAGCAACCCACTGGAAGTTGGTAGACAGAGTGTTCACAACATACACTGTTGAAACCCTCAGAAGTTGGCATTATTATAATGGCACAACAACGATCCTAAGAAGAATGAGTTTTTATACTTTCAGAATAGAATATCTTCCTCTCTGTAGTGGTTCAAAAGCTGAATTCAAAGATGTTGAAAAGAAGCAAGTAGAGGAGATGTTGGCTAGAGAATCCCTCAGAGACTGAAGCCCTCTCTGATACTATCATGTTGAGTACAGACCAACTGGTTGGAGCCAACCCCCTGATGAATGATGCAATAAAGAGGCAAGCATTAGAACGAGTCCAGAGGTACTTGAGAAGAGAGAAGGTAAAAATCAAAGCTGAGAACGAGCTTGCAGCAGAAGCCTCCTTTGACGCCCTAAAAGCACTCTTTACAGAAGTCCCCATGGCAACTCAAGGTCCCCTTCCTAGTCAGATTCGTCCTGGAAATATTGATGACAGGCCAGCAAATGTAGTCCCATTGCCAGTTTTTAAGGGAGAGTACAATGATGACCCTGATCTTCATGTAGCAGAATTTATGGTAGCATGTGTGGCTAACAATGCTAGAACCCCTGAGCATTGGTTAGCAATATTCCCCGCCACTTTCAAGGGTGCGGTGTTTCAGTGGTATGAGAGACAAGCAGCAAGAACTTTTGGCACATGGGATGACCTAAAGTTGGCCTTTCTCACTAAATTCAGGCGTGAAGATTTTGAAGAGCGGATGCAAGAGGAGTTCATGAACCCAAGTCAGTCGTCTAGAGAAAGAGTAGAAGCTTATGTCTCGCAAATGGAATCCATCATGAAGAGATGGACTAACCATCATTTAGAAGAAGGTATCCAAAGAGGAGTGTTTCTTAGAGGCCTACAACTAGAAGTTCGCAAGTTCGTGGAATTGAGAAGACTAGTCAATCTGCAAGCTGCGATGGAAGGTGCAAGATTGCATGACGAAGCCAAAGCAAGGCTGTCAATGACTCCAGGAAGAGGAGTCTTACCTCCTTCTATGTCAAGAATAGTATACCCACCAAATGCATTCCCAAGGACAGTTCCCTACCCTTATCCCCAGATGCAAACAGTGCCTATAATGCACCTAATCCACTATGGTCACCACAGACGACAATGTCTCAAATGATGGTTCAACCACAACAACAGTGGCCTCAAACAGTTCCTCCAATGGCGACTCAACAACAGTGGAACCCTACCAACTGGAATCAACAACCCCAAGTCTCAACAGGAGCTCTGAATCAGAACCAGAACATAGGACATTCTGGATCAACCCAACCAGTGTATGCAGTAATTACCAAAGCTTCCCAAAACCCTACTACAAGCACTTCAGGAGGTGAAAATCTGAAGGACTACTTATCCAACTCAGTTGCAAGTATCAAGAAAGAGCTTCTGGATGTGATTACAGAGCAGCTACAGATGCTGAAGGTGAATACTGCCAATATATCCACCCCTATGGGAGCTGGAAGAGATGTGATGTGCTCTAATACATGGTGCGGAAAGTGTCATCAAGTGGGACATTTAGCCATTGAATGTACCCAAAAACCAACCATTCCTGGAGCCTTCTGTTCCTACTGTTTGCAAAAGAACCATACAAAGGATATTTGCTCTCTGAAAGAGATGCATGAACGAAGACAGAAGGATGAAAATGCAAGATTCAATTTGCTAGAATCCAAAATGACAACACAGGATATTGGACCAAAGCCTAGGGAATTTGGTCCTAATTTCGGTCCAAAGAGGTTTTCCTCTCAAAGTCACAGAGGATGATAGTCTGGCAGTGGTCAGAGATCAGAGGTGAAATGTTATAGGTGTGGAGAAAAGGGTCACATCTCCCCAAATTGTCCAAACCCTAGACGATCTATGGATTACAAGCCCTTATGCAGTCGATGCAAAGGTGAAGGCCACACTGCAAAGGACTATCCAAGTCCAGCCCCTGTAAAGGCTAATGCCACTGATAGCCAACAGAAGGTACAAGAGCCTGCCTCCAATTTAGTAGAGTTGGAAGTTGCCGCTATTACACGCACCAAGAAGAATGAACCAATTGTTCATAATGAAAATAACTCTCCTGCCAAGACTGTGAAGTTCAACCTACCAATAGAGCGACAGAGCAGTATAGAATAGAACAGTGCAGTACAGAGCACTGCAGTGCCACAGAGAGTCACAGAGACAGTCCTAGAAACAGGACCAGAGGCCCAAGAGATAGAAGAGCCAGAAGCACTTCCAGAAAAAGAAGAAGTGCCGATACTAAAATTATTAGAAGAAAAAGGAAATATAAAAATGGGTGTAGCCGCATTCCCTAGCTGGCTGGGGAAGCCTATGGATCCTATCAAAGATTATGACTTGGTAAAAGACCTAGACACTTTTAAACCAAACTTAACATTCCGACAGTTATTACTGATGTTGTCTCCCATCTGCCGAAAGAAATTCAAAAGCATCTTGACAAGAAGACGTGGACTAAGGATCTCTCCTTCCACAGCAACCAAGACTAATAAGGCCCCAGAGTTTGTAAAGGAAGTAGATGTAGCTAATGCCTTCCTAGATCCTGGAACCCCAGAGATTAGTGGATGGATAGAAGGATGCTTTATTTCAGATGCATTGATTGATGGAGGATCAGCAGTAAACATAATGACGGATGTGACAATGAAGGACTTAGGGTTGCAAGGAATTCAGCCTACACAGTGGCTTATCAGATTGGTAGACCAAAGCAGAATTAAACCGTTGGGCATTCTCCCATATGTAAAAATAACCCTTGTAGGAAGAGACTATTGGCTAACATATTTGATGGTCAAACCAAATTCTTATGGGACCTCATACCCTCTGCTGTTGGGAAGACCTTGGCTTTTTGAAGCAAGAGCCAAGACGGACTGGTTCAAAGGAACCCTGACCCCAGGTAGAGGACCTAACAAAGCAGTGTTAAAGCTGTATGGATCACAGAAAGGCAATGGATCCACATCCATCGAAGTCATAACTGACTCCTCCAACGAGGTAACAGATGGTACATCAGGAGATGAAGAGACTGTTAAGTAGATCTTTCCTAAGAAAACAGAGGCACAGTCCCTAACAGTGGGCACTGTAAGCCAATTGCCAAGGGAAGCAAAATCCTTGTCCATGGGAGAATACCTCCTGCCTCAACTAGAATTAACTTCTGAAATCACCTTTGACAGTGAAATAGAAGCATGGATGTATTGTTCTCCTTGTTACATGACAGTCGAAGAGACAATACAGTTACAGAGCAGAGACAGTACAGAGACAGAACAGAGACAGAGCGGATACAGAACAGAGACAGAGCGGATGCAGAGACAGTCACAGAGATAGTAATAGACACAGAGCTAGAGCCAGAGGCAGAAGCAGATTCAAAAGCTGTGACAGAAGCAGAAGCAGATGTAGAGGCAGAAGATCTATTCTTCTCCTAGAGAGCCTCTACAGAAGCAGAGACAGAGCCTCCAAAGAGAGAGGATGAAAATGATGAGGAAGAAAATGAATCAGGTTATGAAAGTGCAGATGAATAATTCCCTCTGATAGCAGATGATCTTGTTGATGTCCCTACAGAGACCTCAGAGGCGAAGATCTCAGGGTGTTGGATGGAATGACCTTGGTTCCATTTGGGTTGATCAATGGACCACAAAGTATACAGAATCTGTATAAGTGATGGATTAAAAGCATAAAAATTAAGTTCACTAGTGGCTCCTATCGCCCTGACTGTTCAGTACAGAGAAAAGATGATGATGATGCCCCCTGCCAACAGAAGCCAAAACTCTCAGAGCCCCAGCCTCTAGAAGTCCGTGCTATGTGACATTCCTGGACGCATCCTCTGAATATGAATCCCTAAGTCCTGAAGAAATCACCACTTACACAGAAGCAAGCAAAGCTCTGATACCCTTCCAGCAACCTCAACAAACGAATGAGTCATCAGTTCAGAAGGAGGACACTGGTTCTAGCGGAACATCAGACGAGGATACTACTCTCTTGAAAGAGTCAAACCTTTATCCAGAAGCCATCAGATAAGAAACATCAGATGAGGATACTACTCTCTTGAAAGAGTCAGACCTTTATCCAGAAGCCATCCATGGGACATTTATCCGTGAAGTGGAAGGAGAAAGGCAAGTAACATTCCTGGATACTGACGGTACTCAACGTCACCTAAAAGTGGGCCTCAATCTTCTAGAAGAAGAACTAGTGGTCCTGTGAGACCTACTCGAAGAGAACTTAGATGTGTTTGCTTGGTCATTTAAAGATCTAAAGGGGATTGATCCCACAGTATGTCAACATCATATTGACCTAGAGCCTGATGCCAAACCTGTAAGGCAAAGACAAAGGCGTATGAATCCTAATTACTCTGCGTTGGTGAAGGCCGAATTATTGAAACTTCTTGAAACAGAGTTCATTTATCCCCTGGCTAATAGTAAATGGGTTTCGCCCATTGTGGTAGTACCCAAGAAGAATGGGAAACTTCGAATATGTGTGGACTTCCAAAAGCTCAATTTGAAGACGAAGAAGGATCATTTCCCTATCCCTTTTACCGACCAACTGTTGGACACAGTGGCAGGCCATGAGCTGTATTCCCTCTTAGATGGATTCAGCGGATATAACCAAGTCCAAATTGTAGAAGAGGACCAATCCAAAACAACCTTCACCACCGAATGGGGGACCTATGCTTATAGAGTGATGCCATTTGGGCTCTATAATGCTCCTGCAACCTTCCAACAAGTAATGATGGTTGCCTTTCAGAATCATTTGCATGATTTCATTGAGGTGTATCTTGATGACTTCTGTGTCTATAGTTTGATCCGAGAGCACTGGGGACACCTAAAGCAATGTTTCGACATATACTGAGAGTATGGAATTTCTCTCAACCCCGACAAAAGTGTCTTTGGCATCTCCTCAGGAGTTCTTCTGGGCCATATTGTCTCAGCACAAGGGATTGCAACAGACCCTGCCAAGATTGAGAAGATTAACACCTTGATAGCACCAACAAACCTCAAGCAATTGAGAGGATTTCTTGGCCATGTGGTAGTATTGAAAGCATGCCATGACGAACCATGTGGTAGACACTTCGCAGGAGAAGCGACAGCCAAGAAGGTTTTGTTAGCAGGATACTAGTGGTCAACCCTCCACAATGATGCATATGACTACTGCAAAAGATGTGATGCTTGTCAGCGAATGGGGAAACCCACCAAAACAAGTGCCATGACATTGCAACCCATTCTTCCCCTAAAGCCGTTCAAGAAGTGGGGGATTGATTTTTTGGGTCCCATTGATCCACCCACCAGACGGAAGCAGAACAGATACATCTTAGTGTGTACGGATTATGTCACAAAGTGGTGTGAAGCTAAAGCCCTGAAGAGGGATGATGGTAACAATGTAGCCATGTTCATGTACGGGAATATTATCACTTGTTTTGCCAGTCCCCTCGAGTTGGTAAGTGACAGAGGTACTCATTTCCTTAACAAAATCATGGAGGAGTTGACGGAGCTATATAAGATCCGCCATCATAAGTCCACTCTCTATTACCCCAGAGGCAACGGCCAAGTTGAAGTCACCAATCGCATTCTCTGCTTGATTTTGACAAGAGTGATTGCCACACATCGTCGCGACTAGGATGATCGACTTATAGAGGCCCTCTGGGCATACAGAAAATCTCATAAGGCAGCTACAAGACAGAGCCCTTTCCAGCTAGTATATGGTACAGAAGTCATCTTTCCTGTTGAACTGGAATTGCCCTCTTTACAAGTGGCAGTTAAAGAATGCTTGGGAGATGATGAGTCACTTCAACGCCGTATCCTACACTTGGAATGCTTGGATGAGATACGGTGGATGGCTTTACAGTATATGGAAACCACTCAAGCGTGATGCAAGGCCTATCATGATAGTTTCATCAAGCACAAGGAGTTCAAAGAAGGTGATCTTGTCTTGCCCTTGATTCGAGATTTGGCAAGTTTCCTGGCAAGCTTCAATAACAGTGGATAGGCCCATACAAGGTACTTGCTGTCAATCCTAATGGCTCTATTCAGGTATAGACCATTGATGCCTCTAACGATCCCTTCCTGATTAATGGCTATCACCTGAAGATGTACTTTCCTCCCTGGGGATCTTGTCAATCACAGCCAACCTACCCTTTCCCTTTTGGGCGTTGCATTGTCCTTCTTGTTATGCTTCTAATAGCCCTTATGATTCTCCTCATGAGGCGGTCTCATTCTGCTAACCCCTCGCAGAAACATCTCAACCCGACCTTGTTCTCTTCTCATCTGATCCAACAACGGTGGCGAGGTTGGTCTTGATACATGGTATTTCTACCATTCTCTTTCTTTTTTTTAAAAAAGGGAAAAAAATAGAGAAAATAAAAAAGAAAAGAAAAAAAAAACAAAACTGTTATGGGAGAAAATGAAAAAATTCGCTGTCATAACAGGCCTCGTTCCAAGAAAAGGTGGAAACACCCTTGGACGGGAAGCTAACTGTGGAAAAGGTGGTAACACCCCGCAGTTCAGCATAGCTGACTCATCACCAGCATAACCTTTCCAGCAAGTGATTTGAAGCCACCTCCCTTGGTGCACTGTCTCTACAATATCAGTCAGTCTGCCCTAACAGATGACCTTTCTTACAAATCATTGAAGTACGAGACTTGTTGGCTGCCTCCCTAGGTATGCCTCGTCTTCAAGATCCTCATGACAACAATAGTTGACATGATCTTCATCATCAACCCCTTGAGTGACATGACCTTTCATCATAACAGGATGGGGACGTGAGTATGGGATGCCCTCTGTATCTATCAGTGAGTGTGAGACAGAGGGTGGGGTGAGTGACCAGTTTTTCCCTTTAAATCAAATGAGAGGCGAGATGTGTGAACGGAGTGTTGCATACATGGGATGGGCCTCTCAATGCACAATGCACAATCTATTCCTATGCACTGCACCATAAGGCTCCCTGGCCTTCCTTCTTGCACTGTATGCCAGCACAGGGCGGGATGCACAGTTGCACCATCAAATGCACACAAGGCATACAACCTCTGCACAAGTGACGATGAGGATTACATCAATGGGTTTCAGGAATGGGTTGCCCTCTGTATCTTTTAGTAGAGCGTGAGACAGAGGGTGGGCTGAGTGTGACTGGTGTTTCTTCAATCAATTATTGAGAGGTGAGGATTGAGGAACATTGCGACCATTGGAGTCACGTACGTTTCTATTTCCCTATGCACCCATGGGATGGGTCTCTGCCATCAGCACAGGACACACCACTCTGTTCGATACACTACACTGCAAGGCTCCCTGGCCTTTCTCCTTGCACCTATGCCAGATGGGCGGGATGCACTAATGCACCATCAATTGTGCACCCTGGTATACTCTCTTCGCACCATCCCCTTGTCAATTCCTAAATCGGGTGTGAGCTCTGGGTTTTCATCATTATTTTCTTCGAGTGACGTTAGTAATAGGGTGAGTGACTGCTCTTTCAATCCATTTGAGAGATCATGAGTTGAGTGCCATATCCCTCGCCATCGATGAATTTCCTGCAATTCCTTCAACTAGCTACCTCCTTGGGTGCTGCTGCATGGTCCCTGCCACGAAGGACGAAGAACGTGTGCTATGAAGACACCTTGTTACCTCCTGTAGCCGACAATGACACAAGACACAACCTCGATAGTTGACATTCCTTCTTGGCAATATGTGCCAAGTTTTTCTAACTCTACAACTTCTGCTTCTCAGTGATGGTTATGTCTTAAGTGTGGGGACGTCGTGGTTGGTCTGATGTGAGGTACCAGGTCCTTGATGGTTGGTCTACCCTTCCTGCTAAGGTTCTAAGTGTGGGGACGCTTCCCTGTGCATCCATGTTATATACCCCCAGGCATATACCCTATTCTGATTATGCATCTATACCGTGACTTCATTTTACCCTGTCCCTGGGGTTGTTTTCTTGATTGTTTTTCTTTATCCTTTGTTTTGTGATTTGTCCATACAAACGCACCCTACGTTCACCAAAATCCCAATCCAACCTTACAGTCCTGTTCATCCCTTTGAACTACCTATTTTTCCTTTTTACCAACCTCTGTTCTGACAGACGATTCTCAAGTTATTAATTTTTGAAGCAATTCCCGTAAATTGGACAGTTTTCCATGTGAACGCATCTTTATTCCGTGTCCTTTCGATGCATGATTGATCCGTTATGAATTTTTACATGTGATGATGCCATATCCCTCGCCATCGACGAATTTTTCCCCTAACACTTTTCTTTTTTATTCCGTGTCCTTTCGATGCATGGTTGATCCGTTATGAATTTTTACAGGTTTTCAGACCTTTTTTAAGTCTGTTTTTCACATTTTTCCATGTGAACCTGCCCTCTTTTCACCGGAATTCCATTTTAATTTGACAGCCGTGTCTTTCCAGCCTTCCCCCTAACACTTTTCCTTTTTACAATTTTCCTTTTTATTCCGTGTCCTTTCGATGCATGGTTGATCCGTTATGAATTTTTACAGGTTTTTGGACCTTTTTTAAGTCTGTTTTTCACATTTTTCCATGTGAACCTACCCTCTTTTCACCGGAATTCCATTTTAATTTGACAGCCGTGTCTTTCCAGCCTTTCCTCCACTTTTTTCTTTTTCTATCCCCCTCTTCCGACTACCGGATTGTAAGTTATTAATTTTTTTGAGTGTTTTCGCATGTATTTTTCGTGTCTTTTCCACATAAACTTCTCCTAATTTTCCCCAAACTAAGTTTTGATGCACCAATCATGTGAATTCCTTTCTTTCGGACATTTTTCCTTTTTCCTGTCCTCTATTCCAGTGTACGGTTCTTCCCGTGTATTAATTTTCGAGTCCATTTTTGGGGTTTTTTCCATGTGAACGCATCCTATCTCGATCGAAACTGTGTTCTATCATGATAGGGTTGTTGGACAGCTTATTCTGCACAATCTTCCTTCTTTCCACGCTTCATTTCGAAGCATGATTTTTTTGATATTAATATTCGTATATGTTTTTAGGTTTTTTTAAAACGTTTTTCCCATGTGAACACCCTCATTCTGCCTTGAACCCGATAATGCATGTTTCTATCATTTTCCCCTCGTCTCGCGACACATTTTTCCTTCTTATGGTTTTTCGATCGGACGAACGGGTTGAATTTTATTAATTTTTATTCATTTTTCCCGTGTGACCGCACTTCTCGTGTCGTGCGTGAACGTGTCTGTTTCTGGTTTTACGCGCCTTGGGACGCCCCATGGCGTCTGTGGTTCACACATCGTCGTCCCTGCCCCGTTTGATCCCATCACTGCAAATTTTTTTACTCCTGCCCCACGCATGCGCACGGGACGGGGTGCGTTCTTTTGCACATGCTAATAATAATCCTAATAAAACAAGCGAAGAAAAAAAAAGGAAAAAAAAACCAAAGACTATAAAACCAAAGAAAAGAACAAAAAAACGACAACACAGGAAAACAACCAAAGCAAAAGAGACCAAATAAAAGAGAAAAAGAAAAAGAAAAGAAAAGAGAAAACAAAAAACATTAAAATAAATAAGAATAAATAAAAAAGAAAAATGAAAAATGAAAAATGAAAAATGAAAAAGAAAAAGAAAAAGAAAACAACAAGAAAACAAAAAAAAACGAAAACGGAGAAAGAAAGAAGAAAAAAAAAGCACATACCTGTTTGCCCGTTGTCGTCCCCGCGTCCCCTCCTCCCTTCTTCTTCTTCTCCTCCTCTTCTTCTCTTCCTTCCTTCTCTTCCTTCTTCTCTCCCCCCCTCGGCCGTGACGGCACCTTGCCGCCGCCCCAGTGCTGCCGCCCCCGCATGTTGCTAACCGTTTCCGCTGTCGACACTGCCGCCTCGCCACATTGTCGACGCCACCTCCCCACCCTGTGACGCTACCCGAGGAAGCCCGCCCAGCCACCGTCATGCTCCTTCTCCTCCACCACCACTACCATCTTCTTCTTCTTCTTCTTCTTCTTCTTCTTCTTCTTCTTCTTCTTCCTCCTCCTCCTCCTCCTCCTCCTCCTCCTCCTCCTCCTCCTCCTCCTCCTCCTCCTCCTCCTCCTCCTCCTCCTCCTCCTCCTCCTCCTCCTCCTCCTCCTCCGCCACCACCACCATCCTCCTCCTCCGCCCCGCCGGGTGAAGGGCCACCCCTCCTCCTCCCACCCACTGGTAACTAACTAACCTAACCTTAGTCACTAACTAACCTAACCTTAGTTAACAACTAAACTAACATTAGTTAAGCTAACTAACCCTAGTTAGTCCCTAGTTAACTACCCCTAGTTAGTTCCCCACTAACCCTAGCTAACTAACCCTGGTTAGTCCCTAGTTAACTAACCCTAGTTAATTTCCCATTAACCCTAGTTAGACCCCTAACCCTAATCAGCCTAACTTACCCTTAGTTAGTCTACATTAACCCTAGTTAGCTGACTCACACTTGGTTAAATTAACTAACCTTAGTTAGATTGACTAACCCACAGTTAATTAACCTAACCCCTAGTTAGCCTAACTTCACACTAGTTAGTCTAACCTAATCACAGTTAGCCTCCCTAACCCTAGTTAGATTAACTTACCTTTAGTTAGACCCCTAACCCTAGTTAGACTTACTGAACCTAAGTAACCAGACCTAACCAGACTTAATCTACCCAACTAGACTAGCCTAGTTAACCTGACTAACTAGACTAACCTGATTTACTAGACTTAACCTAAGTAACCAAATTGACGTGACTGACCCAACTTAACAAACTGACCTAACCTAACTAACCTAATTGATTTACTCAACTAAATTAACTTAATCAACTTTCTCAAACTAAGCTCACTTAATTCACTTAATCTACTCAGTTAGCCCTCGTTCCTGCCCTTTCTCCTCCGTTGTTTTCTCGTTGTGTACGAGTGTGCTAGCGCGTGTTCATGCGCGAGGACGCGCTTCCGACTTGTCCGTGCGGTGGAGTATTGCAACCAACCGTTCACACACAGTCATCCTTCATTGTTCACACGCAGCCCGGGTACCGCCTTTTATTTTCCAACCCGCAAAATACATAAAAATAAACATAAAACTCATAAAATTTCTAAAATTTCATTTAAAATTCAAGAAAAATTACCAAAAAAATTTCAAGATTGTTGAAAATATTTGGAATATCTTTAAAGTGGAAAATTTAAAAAAAAAATTGCAAAAAATTCAAAATCTGAAAATTCCTTCAAAATTGCATGTAAAATAAGTAAATTTTATTTAAAAATAGTAAAAATTCAGAAATAAATCCAAAAAAAATCCAAAAATTTCCACAAACCCCCTGCACATTTGCCACTAATTTATCACTTAGAAATGTTTCCATAAAAGGCAAAAATATTATTTGAAGCCAAAAAACCCTAAATTTAATACTACACTTCATAAAAATTCATTTTAAATTCTACAAATCAGTTGAAAATCATGGATAAATTAACATACATTGTTGACACTTGCTAGATGGCTGAAAATTCACTCTCACACTTCATAACATATTCATGTATTATATATTCCGATTTAATTATTTCAAAAAATAAGAAAATAAAAAAATAAAAATAACTAAACAACTAAACCAAACCAAATAATATACAAAACAAACACACCTAAAATTTAAAAATGAAAAAAAAACATAAATAAACAAAATTTTAAAAAAATAAAAATCAAATCCAAATAAAACAAAAACACTAAGGTGTTTTATTTTTTTCAGTCAGTGGTGTTTGTTTTTGTTTGACTGGATTTCTTGCATTTGGGGGACTACTCCATACGCCTTCAGTCCATTGCATACACACCCCTATCAGGCATTCTTTGTGATTGTCTATGTTGTGGTGTGTGTGTTTTCCATCTGAAGAATGGTGCCTCACGTTCCTCCTCCTATCCAGTATGTCCCGCTGGTCAGTACGAATTATTCTTCCCTAGTGGTTTTTGAGCCTATAGTGAAAGCAGGACTTGCGACTTTCGTAGCTACTTCATTCCCACTGATTCCAGATGATCCATCCTTGTGTGATGAGTTCCTTGCCTCATACAGCAAGAAGTCGGGCCTGGTTCATGGTGCTTCCATGATATTGACACCCTGAGGGTTAGGAAAGGCTTTGTCTCTTCCCTACAAAGGAGAGCCTTTTGTTATAGCTAGATAATTATTCTCCAATGATGAGATTTTCAAGCTGTTACTATAGAAGCAGACCAAGGAAATTCTGGATGTCAAGAAAGTGATAAACACTTCAGGAGTATATTTTTCCATGATCACTGATCCTCTTTGAAAGTTAGTCTGCCAGTTTCTCCAAGACAGGTTTATGCCTGCCAAAACGCCATCCCATTACTTGTCCAAAGAGCTCTTCATAACTTCCAAGATGGTGTTAAAAATCCATTGATTGGAGTACTTACCTGCTTACAAAGATGGACCAACATTTTGTCAAAGTAACCAGAGAAAATGTTACAAATGTCACCTATGGATCCTACATGTATACTTTCTTGACATACTCAGGTCTAAAGAAGGGTTTGCTACCACCTCCTCCATCTGATCCAGTACCTCCTTCACCACCTTTCAGAAGAGTTAGAACCTATTGATATAGAGGATCTTGATTCCCCTCCTCCACTGGTCATTCAGCGAAAGCGGTTGAAGTGTGTGGCAGATAAAACTCCCTCAGTTCTTCCTTCAGTCACAATTCCTGCTACATCTGGCAGTGACCTCCTTGCTTACCTCACATGTAACAATTTGTTTAGGGCACATAGAGAGGGTTCCTTGGACATATCAGTCCCTTCACTGAATAGTCTAATATCGGGAGATACCATTCCATTCCTCTGTAAAGACATCCAGAGTTCGATTGAACTTTCAGTGACAGCTTGTGCTCAACAACTATATGCTTCTTTTTATGAAGAACTGATGCAGTCCAAAGACCAGTTGCATAAGGCAACCTCAGAGTTAGCCTCTGCTAAAGACACACTTGTAGATCTGTTTAAGCAAATGGAGCAACAAACTCAAATGATTGAGACTCAAAGAGAAGAAATATCTTCTTTGAAGATTCAGTTAACAGAAGCTCAATTAGAGGTCACTGAAGTCTCAGAGGAGAAGGAGAGAATGTCCAAAGAAGCTCAAGAGTTTCAAACTCTTTTAGATGCAAAACTCTCAGCCTTACAGACTGCTCATGACACAGTGGAATCACAAGCTTCCCAAATCAAGCAGTTGCAAGACCAACTGACGCAGTCACGGTCTGTTCCTCCAAGCCCCAATGTTCTTATGATTACTTCTATCTCTAAGCAAGACTTGGCAATTCTCCAGAGACAAGCCACATTGTGTCCATTGTTCCAAGATATAGTGGAAAGATTGCAGTCCAGGATGGATTTGTTATGGTCTACATTAGAGCACTTTTAGGAGTATGTTCCTTCCTTCGGACCATTCTTTCTTTGTCCACTATCAATTGCAGAAGTTGGCCTTTTATATGAAGCTTTCAACGATGGATCTTCTCTTCTAGAGGATGGTTGGAGTGGGGCTTGTTCTCCTGAGTTACTGATAGAAGTGGTCCGTATGGTGTTTGAAGATTCTATGACGATGTATACCATGTTGCTGTCTTACATGTATCTACAAGGTGATCTGTTGATTCCAGATGAAGTAGATATGGCCTGGTATGTGGGGAACGTGGTTTTGCAAGCTATCTTGTATGTCAACTATTTGGAGTTGTGGATAGATTATATGTTCGAGTGTTATTCCTCAAAAATGGCTACTTGCCCTAACAATTCCTGGCACTGAATGATTGATGATGTGGTCTTGAATCAACGTCAGAATACAGCTTCTACCTATGTACAGAGCACTAAGCAACTAAGGGTGGATCTCTTAGCTTACCTTTCCAAAAACCATCCATTTGATTCAACCTTTTTTTATGCCTATCAGAGAAGATCTGTCTTAGGTCCCTCTGTTCCTAGCCTATTATACTATTAACAAATGACTCATTGCTATGATACCTATCTTTCCCTTTATCAAACCAATTCAGCAGCAGCTATCTTACCTCTTCTTTTCCAACCTCAATCTTTTCCTCAAATTCCTATATTCACCTATTGTTCTTTTATCGAAGATAGAGTATTTTCCCCTTCTCCACCATGCCCTTCACCATCTATCCATATACCTTCTACTTTTCCTGTTTATCAATTAACACATTTTCTAACTGATTCCCTTAAATTTTTAGCCACTCCTTCTTTAACTTATTCCTCCTTTTATGATTTTTCCTACCCCTCTCTTCATCCTCTTTTACTTATTTCACTTCCATCTCCTGCCACTTCTATTTCTCAACCCCCTCAGTTGGTTAGGGAATATGAAGGGTTTGATCAGCAGATTTCCAGAAGAAGAGGATGGACCTCGATTGATTCTCTTACAAGACCCCAGATTAACTGGCCAATAATTCCAGGAGATTGGACAGTCAAGCATACCAAAATTACCTTCATTTTGCTCACCAATATTCACAATCTCTAGATCCTTCAGTGAGATTGGCAGCTCATTTTGCTTGGTATCTAGCATACATGCGTAGGCATTCCCATAATGATCAAAAGGCCATTCCAAAGCTTTGTATGAATGTCAATGTGAACATTGACTCCCACAGTTGGATGTCCTATATTTTCATGCCCTATGTCTCCCTAGCAGATACCTTGTTTTGCTAGAAAGGATGTGCTGCCTGCAGTCCTCCAAAGACATTTGTAGATGAATCCTTCTCCATGGATCGTTTTCAAAACCACCAAGCCTTCAAAAGGGATCATCTTCATTGATGCCTTTGCAATGTATTTTGGATGATTCTTAATGATATATATCTCTCTTGTTGGAGGTGTCATTCAAATGGTTGTGTTAGTGTTTGTGTGTGTGTTGTAATAATTGTATGTGATGAGTTCATGCTGATTGAGAATAATTTGTTCAAGAGCTCTTTTCAAACTGTTGATGGTGGATGGACGCCTATGGTGGAAAGTTGAAGAATAACCTCTTATATCCTTTACAAATTTGTTATGACTTTTAAATAATTAATCAGATGAGTTAACAAATAACGAAGTTTTCCTTTAGTAGTATTTGTCTATCAGATACAGGTGATAAGTTGGGGTCGTGGTTTGGTGAGACTATTGAAGATACTGAAGAAGACCAAAATTGAGCTCTTGAATGAACTTATATTCTTCTTTTCCTTAGGTCGCGAGGACGCTTCCTTTCTAAGTGTGGGGATATGTTGAGAATGGAAAAATACTGAATTTTTGACTAATTTTTGTTGTTTTTGAGGATTGAATGATTGATTTTTGATGGATTTAAAGTGTTGTATGGTTGTTAATGGAAGTGTTTGACAATGTTTTGGATGATATTGATTATGTTTTGAAAGTTCATGATGATTCTTAGTGGAAATATTAAGCTCGATGATATTCTGTTAAGGTTCTGATTGGTTCTGTATACCTTCTATATAGCTTCTGTTTTGTTCTGATTGTTTTCTGTATGAAGCATGGATTGATGATTGATGAAGGTTGAGATCTTTTGGAAGCCTATTGAATAGTTTTTGATAGTTTGGAATGATTTGAGTATGAGTTATGAGGTTCTGATGACCTTCTGTAACTCTCTATAGACCTTCTGTAGAGCTTCTGTCTCTGCTCTGTCTCTGTACTGTAACTGTATTGTAGCTGCTCTGGTGCTGTACTATACTGTTCTATAGACCTTCTATAAGTGTTCTATAGAATGTATGTGTGACTTTGGAAAAGTTTTCTAACTTTTGGAAAGGATGAATCTAAGTTCAAAAGAGCTAAAACAAGTGGAAGAAGTAGCTGCTGAAGACTGAGTGACAGTGACAGTAGTGAGCTGTGAAGAGACACTGTAGTGGCTCTGGTGACTCTTCATATCAGACATACCTCTTGGGAGGTACATCCACTACCTAAGAAGGATTATTGAGAGTTATTATGAGAGTATTTTAGTGAGGAGATGATGTATTATTGAGAGAGAGAGAGAGAGAGAGAGAGAGAGAGAGAGAGAGAGAGAGAGAGAGAGAGAGAGAGAGAGAGCCAGAGATAGTCAATTCTATCAAAACAGTGTAACTGTATATGAGATATTGAGAGAGAGAACTATGAAGACATTGAAGATGAATATTATGTGATTGATTTCTATTCAAATATGGTGTATTCTTTTGTGTTCTTTGTTATATTGATGGATTCTATGAAGATGTTGAATATTATGGTTGATTCTATCAAATCCGTGGGAGATATCTACCATGATGCTGCGTGAAGATTTGTTGTTTTCTTTGTTTTGATCATCAAAAGAATGAAATAAAAGCTTGCTGATGTTACAAGATAGATTTTCTTGTAGTAGAATCCCCTTTCCCTTAGTGTTCCTCTTGGGGCTCCACTCCCTCTACACTTACTTTCTCAAAAACCAATCATAAAACTTGGGGTTATATTCAAGAGTTGCATAACAGTCCAAATCATGTGGGCAAATGCCTACTTGCACGATGTAAGTTAATACATAAGTCAAGAGGTCACTTGAGTTGAGCTAACTTGCAATGTGAAGTTCCTCCTCCTTTAAAATCTCATCCAAGTATAGGTGAAGAAAAACATTGTCTTCTAATGACTGATTCCTAGTTATGGCCAACACTCTAAATGAGGTGGGGGACCACATAGGCCAGGTTATACTAGAAGTCTTGATGGCACGTCATTGCTCTGCATTGGCCATGGTTTGGTATCCCTCTTGAGCCCACGAAAGCGTAAATTATACCACTTGCATAAGAAATTGGACTTATATTCAATGAGTCATTGGAGTTTAGAAAGTTCCTATGGTGGCATGGAAATTTCATTTTTATGATAAGATGTGATCAAGAATTGTCTTACAACCTTTTCTCGTGAGATTTGATTTCCAATCATCTTGTTTGCAATAGTGGAAGTCTTAATAAAGGTGAATTCATATTCTTCCCAAGAACATACTAATGAATGTACCTCATTTGTTATAGATTTGTCAAGTAGGCCTAGGTCTAAATGTTTATAACTTCTAGCAAATAGTGTGAAAGTTGAATCCAATCGCTGAAGCACCAAGTCATCCATTGTGTCCATGGCCATACTGGATGCCACTTCAAGAATGGATCATCATGGTTGTGGTGGGTTAAGGTGTGCTGGTGGCTTGAACAATATAAGTTGATGCATGGTGCTTCCACTTGAAGATTCTTAGTGGGTGTGGCAAGCTTAGATTGTGAGGTTTGATGCTTTATCATCAAGTTTTGTGGTGGCAACTGTCTTAGAGTTGTAATGTGCTTGCCCAAGCCGCTTCCTCGTTGGCACGCTCTTAGTAGCCCATCAAGAGATGTCCTAAAAATTGCCATGTGGGATTTGATGAAATACCTTGGAGTTTGCTATCTAGGCTTGCTTGAGTCTACCCCATAGTGGAAGTCCCGACCGTTCCCACGAGGATCGACATGAGGTTTGGTTCCTATAATGAGTCAAATCAACTACTAACAGTTGATTAGTGTCAACAGTTCGAGTTTCCACTTCTTATAGAATTTACCCGATCGAAACGGACTTGCATTATGCTTGGTTCAAAGAGAATGGGGAACAAAGGGGAGTGTGGCACTTTGATTCCTTTTGCCCATGGTGCAAAATCCCATTCCGGCCCTAAAATGATGCAAGTTAGGCTTTCTCATCTCTAATGGTCATACATTTACCCATTAAAAATGTAAATTTTATTCCTTTTAGAAAAGCTCTCAACTCACCGAGTCTGCCCAACCGTACGATTGGATCCATGGGGATCCATCCTCATGCTTCTCTCGAAAGAGTATTTTTAACTATCTAATTACCTACCACCTTAGATTCAACATATAAAAATAGCTTATTTGATTATCTCCTGATACAAATTCGTTACATGCCTTTATTTCATGACATAAAGATAGAGTAAAGTGATTCCTTCTCAATAGTTCCTTTAAGAAAAATTACTTTTTACAATGTTTTCTATTCTAGCTAGATATGATGGCAACCTAAAGGTATTATTCTCTCCAAGTTCAATTGCTAAACTAGTATTGGAACTTCTAGGATACTATCTAAAATTCGAAGGGTAGTTTGCAATTTGTAAGAGTCTAAGGAGTTTATGACAAGAGCTCCCTAGTATCCTCACCTCCTCCTGCCAACTAGGGTTCCCTATGATAAAACCTTTCATGCCATGATTGGTCTATACTCACTAACACGAAAACAAAAAAAAACCCTTAGAGTAGGTTTTATCCATGCTAGCCTTGGGGAGGTCTAGTGCCATCAAAGAACACTGCTCTCAGTCGGCACTCTGTGTTCATCGGAATACTACCTCGATCGACGATCTGTATCCGATCATCCATCTTTTAGCCTAATGATTTTAGGAAAGAGTAGTACCTAACTTATAATCACAAACATCTTATTTTGAATGCATTATACGTAAAATTTTAACAAATTTATTTCCAAGACCATTCTTTTCTTCCAAAAATAATAATATCAAGGAAAAACTTAGCGTAAGTCGCAATATCTTCCAATAATCTTCTCAGGTTACCCTCCCCTAGGAATCTAGCCTAGATTGAATCTAAACAAGAATTACATTTTTTAGAACAATTCCTATGATGGTATTTTCTCAATGGGGTTTGTGGATCTTTGTTGGCAATAAAAAAATCAGGGTTGGTTTTATTATGAAAAGTGCTCTTTTAACAATTACACTTCAAGACCCCTTTTTTTTCATTTTTTCATATGAAGAATTAATGTCCATGTTTATCCATCAAAGGTTCTGTTAGTTCAATATAGATCAACAATTTTAAATCTTTTTAGGAACATAGTACCTTCCTTGTACTTCTCCTTGGAACATCTTGTATAAACCCTAATTATCCCTTGGAATTTATGTTTAAGAATTTCTTTAAAATATTTTATGTAGGAGATTTAAAAAAATTCTATTTTACGAATGCAACTTTTTGTTGCCAACTTATAGAATGATGGCATGCTAGCTACATTTAATATCAAAATATGGTACCTGGGAATCTATGGCAAGTGCTTCGTTGATGGCATTCACAACTTCATTTTGTAATCCCAATACTCGTTATTCCTTTTGTGTGGTCGTATATGTAGTGTTATTGGAAGTTCGTTCCTTCACGACCTTCATAACTTTCTTCCTTGGGGCTATGGTCTTTAATCATGAGATTGTAGAGGGGATTTTGGCAATAGAGCTTGGGGGTTGTCGTAATCGGATTGATAAGGGATGGCAATCACTAGGAATTGAGAAAAATCGAGTAGAGTCTTGATTCCACAGGGAAATGAAGGTAGAAGGGATGGGGGATTCGATTCCAAGAGTGGGTGGAGTATCCTCCTTGTCTTCATAACAAGAATTCCCATCCTCACACTCCTCTTGCCCCACTGCCTCTTACTCTATACTCTTGGTTTGAGAAGAGCCTCTTCTCTTCGATTAGGCTGCCCCTCCAACAGCTCCTCAGGCCCCATATTTATAGTTAAATTGAAGAAGAAGGGATTAATGGGTTGTGGCCAAGAAGAGGAGCTCTTTGTGGAGGGTATATTGGCAATCTAGCAATCTGTAAGCTTTCAAGATGCAATCTGATGTAGGCGATCTAATCTTTGAGGTCTAGAGAGGTTACCAAAGATGCCATGATTGATTCACCTAGCTCTTGAATGATCTTGCTCCAATCTAAGGCCTCTTGTCAATCTGAGAAAAGGGGGAGATTACTGGATTCTTCTGCTAAGATTGAGGAGGAGAATTAAGGCTTTCCTTCATGCTTTTAGCATCTCCAATTTTAGGAGGAGAGAGAGAGAAAATTTGACGTTGTTTTTTTGTTAAAAAAGGGGGGCAGGCGGCGGCCTATTCATCATCTTCTTTTTCCAAAGCTTTTCTTTTTATAAAGCTTAAGCTTTCACTTACTTAATAAGTCTTAAATGTGCTTAGTCAGTTTTGACTTATAGGCCAAGACTTTCATTCATATGGTGATTTTCATGAAGGATGTGTATAGATCTTATCGGCCCTGGAAGGTATCAGGTTACAAATTTTGGATTATTTTCTTCGAGACTTCCTCTATTTAATGGACTAGAATTCCCCAAATCTAATTATGAGAAGTTGAGAAGATTGAAGATAAAGTCGGAATATCACAAGAGTCCTCAAACAGGGGACTTGCTAATGAGTGGTTGCTCGTGGAATCTTGGTTGAGCTTTGGGTTAATCAAGTATATGAGCATTCAGGGGTTGAGATCCCTCCCTTTTAGTTCTTCTCCTCCCTTATTTTGGTTGACCTTGCTAAAGGTTAGTTTTTGGAGCCTGAGATTGAGGATTAGACGCAGCATTCACAATTTTAGGTAACCACAATGAGGTGTTACCATCATAGTATCCTTCGGCTTGTAGCAGAAGGGCTTTTGGAACCCAAAGCTGCTCTGTCACATGTGCACTATAGGAGCTCCAACTCCACTGTTTAGGCCTAGAGTATGAGGCATGGAAACTATGCATTCCCAATGTTTGACATTTGTGAAATTGTGGTTTATGATTAGGAACCCACTTGAGTGTTTGGACCGTAGTTCCTTGATGCGACTAGGTAGGTACCATGGGAGTACAATGGGATGTACTACTCCATTCCTTAGAGTGGAAACTAGGTTTAACTACTTGGAGCCCCAAGAGGGACACCAAGGAAAATGGGGTTTCTACTGCAAGAAAATCTATCTTGTATCATCAACAACCATCTTTTTCCTATTTGATATGATCTCAAAAATGAAGAAAAGAGCATTAGGAACAAGAAATCCTCACGTAACTTCATAGAAACAATTCTCCCCCCACGGCTTTAACTTTAAAAAAATCAACCATGCTCTTCATATCCTTCATAGAATTTTTTGATAGACCACAAAAAGCAAGAGAATACACCCCTTTAAATGGAAATATATCACATATGATTCATCTTCAAAGTTTCCATAGCTTTCTCTCACAATCTCTCATATGTAGATACATTGTCTTGCATAGAATTTGGCTATCCCGACTCTCTCTCTCTCTCAATAGTACATCATATCCTCACTAAAATACTCAATAATCACTCACAAAAACCTTTCTTTGGTTGTGAATACCCCTCCCAAGTGGTGTGTCTGATATGAAAGGTCACTAGAGTCACTATAGTGATTCTTCATAGCTCACTATTGTCACTTCACTCTAGTCTTCTCTTGAGTCTTCAACAACTACTTCTTTCACTTCTTTGAGCTCTTTTGAACTTGCATTCACCTCTTTCCAATGCTAGAAAACTTCCCATACTACACTCCCATCCAACAGAACACTTACAGAGGCGACATACAGAACATAACATAACATGAATAGAGGCTCTATAGAAGCTCAACATAGGGTTACAGAAGGTAAATAGAAGCATCCAACTCAACTAAAACCAATAAAAACCATCAAAAACCATTCAATGAGCTTTCAAACAGCCTCAAACTTCATCAATCATCACTCTATTCTTCATATAGAAGAAAAATAGAACAAAACAGAAGCAAATACTGAAATCCGTGGTTGGTTGGTCGATACACAGTCCCAATTAAATATTCAAAAAACCCAAAACACGCAAAAAGGGCGATATGCTCTATTTTATGGAAGAATTTTGCTTGTTTGTTATTGTTCATGGTCTAAATGGTGTGCACATGGGCTGAAATTGTATTTAAATGTTCCTTGCATTGTGTTTGAGGGATTCAATCACTATTATGCAAAACTTTTATTGATTTACATCAATTATAAGTTTTCAAAACCCGAAAAAACACTAATTTTGATGGAAATTGATAGTTTCTTTGATTTTGAGTGGGGAAAAAATGAGTGAACATGGGATAAAATAAGGGAAAATGTTGAGTCTCAGTTCCAATGATCAGTCATCAGAAGAAAACCAAAAATACCTATTTTCTATTAAAAATAAATAGGAAAAATAAAAAAATGGAAAAAAATGGATTTCTTGCGTTTAAAAAAAAAGAAAAAGATCTATGTATGTGAATGTCTGATGGGGATGAAGCATGAGGTTAAGCCTTAGTTTGGCCCTTGTTCTTTGTGTTAAAGTGCGTATTTATTGCTTTTACATACAAAAAATGACATAAAAGAACCTCTACACCTATGCATCGCAGGCAAATTTAAACGGTGAGGGGGAGGATGATGTTATACAATAGTTTAAGTGCTGAAATAATACAAAGTCTGATAGTTCTCTTTATGCATAACATTTAGGATGCGGTTTATTTAGAAATAATGGATCTAGCAGCATGAGGTTTGCCTTGGTGCTAGGTTCCTACAACGAAGCATTGCGTATTAGCAAAAATTCATTAAAAGGGCTGTTTTTGCATGACACATAGGCTGATTTCAAACCATAATTGTTTGTGCACAATAAGGCATTCACTTTTGCATGAATCATACACATGGTATCTATCCCTGGCATGCATAGTAATTGGTTGTATTATAAATGACCCACGTTGGAGGAGTAAGGCACCCAAGCTGTAGGTCTAGCTAATGGGTTCTAAGGGGAAGTAAGTGAGGATGGCACATCCTGGAATGATATAATATTGATACCAAGAGCGGAGTCTATTTCGTATATGCTATATGTGTTAGCAACACATTGAGGGGCCGATCCCCAAGGTGTAGGATGGTCACAGTGGGGCCGTGGCAATTAGCCGAAGGGTGCCTCCTATGTTGTTCTATGTGGTGAATTACACCAAAATGTGTAGGGTCTCTCACTGAGGAGTTTGAGAAGGTTAAGGGTTGGACTATAAACGCGATACAAGTGCAAAATGTACGTACGATGGTAGGGCAATGTGTCTTGTAGACACTCCTGATCGCGAGGCCGTGAGGTTGTTTTGTGCATGTTAGAGGTCCGGCTAGTGGTATAGCTAGTGCCGGCCCACTTTAGGTCCCATTACTGAAGGTGAATACCGCCAATATATCCACTCTTGCAGGAGGTGAAAGAGATGTGATGCGTTCTAATACATGGTGCAGAAAGTGCCATCAAGCGGGACATTTAGCCACTGAATGTACCCTAAAACCAACCATTCCTAGAGCCTTCTGTTTGTACAGTTTGAGGAAGAACCATACAGAGGATATTTGCTCTCTAAAAGAGATGCATGAATGAAGAAAGAAATATGAAGATGCAAGATTCAACTTGCTAGAATCCAAAATGACAACATAGGACATTGGATCTAAGCCAAGGGAGTTTGGTCCTAATTTCAATCCAAGGAGATTTCCTTCTCAAAGTTACAGAGGATAATAGTTTGGTGGTGGTCTGAGATTAGAAGTGGAGTGTTACAGGTGTGGAGAAAAGGGTCATATCTCACCAAATTGTCAAAACCCTAGAAGATATGTGGATTACAAGCCCTTATGCAGTCGGTGCAAAGGAGAAGGCCAGACTGCAAAAGATTGTCCAAGTTCAGCCCTTGTGAAATCTACTTTTGATACCCAACAAAAGACCCAAGAACCTGCTTCCAATTTGGTGGAATTGGAAGTGGCCGCAATAACGCATGCAAAGAAAGGAGAACCCCTAGTTCCAAAAGAGAATGTTTCCTTTGTCAAGACTATGAAGTTCAACTATCCTAAGGAAAACTAGAACAATGTAGTCTAGGACAATGAAGTACAGAGTACTACAGTGCCACAGAGAGTCACAAAGATAGTCCTAGAGACAGGACTAGAAGTCCAAGAGATAGAGGATGCAGAAGTACCTCTTCATGTAGAAGAAGCATAGATGTTGCCGCTCCTAGAAGAAAAAGGGAAGATAAAAGTGGGCATGGCCCCAGTTCCCAACCGATTGGAAAAGCTTGTGGATCCTATCAAATAGTATGATTTGGTCAAAGATCTAGAAACTTTTAAACCAAACAACATTTTGACAGTTGTTGATGTTGTCTCCTAGCTATCGAAAGAAATTCAAAATCATACTGGCTAGAAGAAGAAGCTCAAGAATTGTTCCCTCCATGGCTACCAAGTCCAACAGAGCCTTAAAACCCGTAAAGGAAGTGGATGTGGCTAACTCATTCTTGGATCTTGGAGCCCCAGAGATTGGCGTATGGATTGAAGGGTGCTTTATTTCAGATGCATTGGTTGATGGAGGCTCGTCAATAAACATAATTCCGGATGTGACAATGAAGGATCTAGGCCTGCAAGGAATGCAACCTACATAGTGGCTCATTAGGTTGGTAGACCAAAGTAGAATCAAACCATTGGGCATTCTCCCATATGTAAAGACAATCCTCGCAGGAAGAGACTATTGGCTAACATATCTGGTGGTCAAACCAAATTCCTATGGGATCTCATACCCTCTGGTATTGGAAAGACCTTGTCTTTTTGAAGCAAGAGCAAGGACAGACTGGTTCAAAGGGACCCTAACCCCAAGAAAGGGACTGAATAAAGTAGTATTGAAGTTGTATGGATTGTAAGAAGGCAATGGATTCACATCCATCGAAGTCATAACCGACTCCTCCAATGAAGTAACAAATGGTACATCATCAGGAGATGAAGAGGCTGTCAAATAGATCTTTCCCAAGAAAACAGAGGCACAGTTTCTAACAGTGGGCTCTGTAAGCCAATTACTAAAGGAAGTAAAGTCTTTGTCTATGGGTGAATACCTCTTGCCTAAACCAGAATTGACTTCTGAAATCACCTCTAATAGCAAGATAGAAGCATGGATGTATTGTTTTCCTTGTAACATGATGGTAGTGGTAGAGATAGTGCCAAAGACAAAGATAGAGATAGAGATAGAGATAGAGATAGAGATAGAGATAGAGATAGAGATAGAGATAGAGATAGAGATAGAGACAGAGACAGAGACAGAGACATAGACATAGACAGAGACAGAGACAAAGACAACGACAGAGGCAGAAGCAGAAGCAAAAGACAAAACAGAGAGCTTGTTCTTCTCTTAAAGAGCACCCATAGATGTAGAAACAGAATTTGAAGAGGACGAAGGTGATAATGTAGAAGAATATTATGAAAGAGAGCTAGAAGGATCTATCCTACTCACAGAAGGCAGAGATGAGGAAGAAGTTCCTAAAGCCTCAGAAGTAGAAGATCCCTTTCTATTTGATAGAATGATTGTGGTACCCTTTGGACTGATTAATGAGTCACCTCATGAGTAGAATAGGCCTTCCTTCGATAGTGGCTTTTGTCGTCCAAAGTTACACTTCCTTAAAGAAGATGATGATGATGCATCTTGCCAACAACCTCCAGCCCTATAGCTCAAATAGAACGCAGAAAGTTCCTATTATGTGACATTCTTGGATGCATCTTCAAAAGATGAATCTTCAAGCTAAGAAGTAACTCATCCCCAACCCAAACTCGAAACTTCAATGATACCCTTTCAGCCTCCCAAAGAGCAAGAAAAGCCTCCATTAGAAGAGAACAGTAGCTCCAGTGCATCATCAGAAGGTGAGACCACTCCCTTAAAGGAGTCAAATCTTTACCTAAAAGCATTCCATGGGGCATTTATCCATGAAGTGGAAGGTGAAAGGAAATTGAAATTCATGGATGTTGACGGTACTAAACATCACCTGAAAGTGGGTCTAAATCTTCCAAAAGAGGAACAAGTGGTTTTGTGAGACCTACTAAAGGAGAATTTAAACGTGTTTGCATGGTCATATAAAGATCTAAAGGGGATTGATCCCATAGCTTGCCAACACCATATCAACTTAAATCATGATGCCAAACCTATGAGGTAAAGACAGAGGCGTATGAATCTCAATTATTTTGCTCTAGTGAAGGCCGAATTATTGAAGCTCCTTGAAGTTGAATTCATTTATCTAGTGGGTAACAATGAATGGGTTTCACCCATTGTGGTAGTACCCAAGAAGAACAGGAAACTTTGAATGTGTGGACTTTCAAAAGCTGAATTCCAAGGCGAAGAAGGATCATTTCCCTATCCCTTTTACAGACCAATTGTTGGACATAGTGGCAAGCCATGAGCTCTATTCCCTCTTGGATGGATTCAACGGATACAACTAAGTCCAAATAGGAGAAGAAGACCAATCCAAAACAACCTTCATAACCAAATGGGGAACCTATGCTTACATAGTGATGCCATTTGGGCTCTATAGTGCTCCTGGTACTTTCCAACGAGTGATGATGGCTTCCTTCAAGAACCATTTACATGATTTGATTGAGGTGCATCTCGATGACTTCTATGACTATAGCCTAATCTGTGAGTATTGGGGACACCTAGAGCAGTGTTTTGACAAATGTCGAGAGTATGGGATTTCTCTCAACCTCAACAAATGTGTCTTTGGTGTCTCATCATGACTTCTTTTGGGTCACATTGTCTCTACACAAGGGATAGCAATAGATCCTACTAAGATTGAGAAGATCGTAGCCTTAACATCACCAACTAACCTCAAACAGTTGAGGGGATTTCTTGGCCATGTGGGCTATTATAGAATATCCATTATACACTTTGCAACAAAAGGCATCCCCTTTGCATAAATTCTTGAGAAAATATGCCAAGTTTACATGGACTAATTATTGTGATGAAGCGTTCAACACCCTGAAGTAGTGTCTAATTGAGGCACCCATATTGCAACCTCTTGATTGGACGAAGGAGTTCCATGTACACACTGATGCATCAGTTGAAGGCTTGGGTGTAGTCCTATGGAAGAAGGGATTCTCAAAGATCAACCCATTTATTATGAAAGTAGAAAAGCCACTGATAGACAGTGGAACTATATAGTGACAAAGCTGGAGTGTTTGGCAATGGTGTTTTTCCTAGAGAAGTTTTGCCACTACCTACTATCAACTCATTTTAAATTTTATGTGGATCATGAGGCCCTGTCCTTCCTACTGAACCAAGCAGATGTGAAGGGATGAATGATGAGATGGATCCTTCTATTCCAGAGTTTGACTTTGAGGTAATCACCAAGCCTGGTTGCTGCCATGTTCTGACTGATCATCTATCTCGTATCCCGTAGAATGCAGATGAGGAGTAGGATGATCCAAACCTACATTATGCTTTCTTGTTTCTAGTCGAAACTATCACCCCTTGTATGCACACATTGCCAACCTACTGGCAACCCAATAGTATCCTATTGGTATCTTTGGTCAAGAAAGGAAGAAGCTTCTATTAGAATCAGTCCCCCTACACCCTATTATAGGTGGCACACTGTACAAGAAAGGCAAAGATGAAGTGCTCAAAAGATGTGTTGCAGGAGACGAGATTGGGATTGTTCTGAAGGCTTGCCATGAAGAGCCATGGGGAGGCCACTTTGTAGGAGAAGAAACATCCAGAAAGGCTTTGTTAGTAGGATACTAGTGGCCGACCCTCCATAAGGATGCCTATGACTACTGTAAGCGATGTGATGCATGTCAACGGATGGGGAAACCCACCAAGTCCAGTGTCATGCCACTACAACCTATCCTTCCCTTGAAGCTATTCGAGAAGTGGGACATTGACTTCGTAGGTCCAATCAATCCCCCACCAGACAGAAGTAGAACAGATACACCCTAGTATGTATTGATTATGCCACCAAGTGGTGTGAAGCTAAAGCTCTGAAGCAAGATGATGGAAATAGTGTAGCCTTGTTTCTGTACGAGAATATCATCACCTGTTTTGGCAGTCCCCTAGAGTAGGTAAGTGATAGAGGCACTCATTTCATTAATAAGGTAATGGAAGAACTCACAGAGTTTTATAAGATTTGTCATCACAAATCCACACCCTATTACCCCAAAACGAACAGCCAAGTTGAAGTCACCAATCGCATCCTCTGCTCGATCCTGACAAGGACGATTGCTGCACATCACCGTGATTGGGATGATCGACTTATAGAGGCCCTTTGGGCGTACAAAACCTCCCATAAGATAGCTACATGACATACACTCTTCCAATCGGTGTATGGTACCAAAGTCTTCTTTTCTTGTTGAACTCGAGTTACCCTCCCTACGAGTGGCTATCAAAGGAGCGCTTGGGAGATGCCAAGTTCGTGCAACACTATCTCCTGCACTTGGAATGTCTAGATGATATTCACAGGATGGCTCTACAGTACATGGAAGCCACACAAGCTCGCAGCAAGGTCTATCATGACGACTTTATCAAGTAGAAGGAGTCCAAGGAAGGTGACTTAGTCCTCGTCTATGGTTCCCAATTTGGCAAGTTTCCAGGCAAGCTTCAATAATGCTAGATGGGTCCTTATAAGGTACTTGTTGTCAACCCTAATAGCTTTGTCCAAGTGTAGGTTGTTGATGCCTCTGATGATCCTTTCCTGATCAATGGATATCACTTGATAGCCCTTAAGATATTCTTCATGAGGCAGCCTCATTCTGCTAGCCCTCATAGATACCTCCCACCCCTACCTTGTTCTCTTCTCATCTAATCCAGGAATGGTGGTGAGGATGGTCCTGACACATGGTATTTCTACCATTCTCTTTAAAGGAAAAAAGGGAAAAAAATTTTATCGACCATAGGAGAAAAGGACTTCGGTCTCTGTCATGCTGATCTATTCTTTGATACACAAAACAAACTGTTATGGGAGAAAAGGAAGCAATTCCCTATCATATTAGGCCTTATTCCAAGAAAAGGTGGAAACACCCTTGGATGGGAAGCTAGCTGTGGAAAAGGTGGTAACACCCTGCAGTCCAATAATCAGTAAACACTTTTCCAGAAGAAATTCCAAAGCCACGTCCCTTTTGGTGTTGTCTTGTCAAGAATCACGTGGTGGAGCGGGTTGCTCAAGATGCTGCGCCGAACACACACAGAATGCACAAGGAGAAGCTCACTCAAGAGACAAGAAGAGAGATGGAGGCCAAAACGTTTTCTTGCTGATTTCTTCTTCTTCTTCCACACTCTTTACAATGTACACAAAGTATAGATAAGATACAACATAAAAGGAAAGTGGCCTACTAAGTCAAACAATGCATAGCCGACTACACTAGTCGAATGGCGCTATAACTATGCCAGCTGTAAATAGGTGTAACAACCTGAATATAATAAGTAATGAGTCAGTGGCCATGTGAGAGTCATAATGACCACCGACGTGCTAAGTGTAGACGTGTGGACCCATCTAACCAGGCGGTCCATCATCCATGTCCACATGTGTTGAGCTTGCCATCTCAACACTCCCCCTCAAGCTCAACTGCATCTCTGCAACTCCAAGTAAGCTTCGAAACTTTTGAAGCTTCTCTGTACCCAATGCCTTCGTGAAGATATCAGCTATCTGATCCTGTGTACTGACATACACCAAGTCAATCTCACCTACTAGTACCTTCTCTCTCACAAAGTGGTAGTGTACCTCAATATGTTTTGTCCTGGCATGGAACACAGGGTTCCTAGCCAACTGTATACTGCTCATGTTGTCACAATAAATGACAACTGGACCTTCCACCTGCACATCCAAATCAGCCAGTAACTTTTGCAGCCATACTACCTCACATATTGCAACAGCAGCACCTCTATACTCAGCCTCTGTACTTGACAAAGCAACTGTAGATTGCTTTTTGCTGCTCCATGCAACTGCTGCACTACCAAGAGAAAACATGTATCCGCTGGTAGATCTTCTATCAGACATACTACCAGCCCAATCTGCATCTGTGTATCCAAACACATGTACATCTGTACCTGCCTCATAGAAAAGCCCATAATGTAATGTGGACTTTACATATCTCAATATGCGTCTCACTGCATCCAAATGTGGCTTTCTAGGTACTTGCATAAACTGACTCACAAGACCAACAGCATAGCTCAAGTCTGGCCTTGTAATGGTCATGTAGATCAAACTCCCCACTATCCTCCTGAACATAGTAGGGTCTTCTATCTCATCTCCAACATCAGCACTCAGCTTTACATTCTGCTCCAACGGGACTGAAAGTGGTTTGCATGCAGTCATACCATACTTGGACAACATATCCAAGCCATACTGTCTTTGGGACAGCCATATACCATCATCACATCTGATCACCTCAATGCCAAGGAAGTACCTTAGCTCACCTAAATCCTTCATCTCAAACTTCATCTTCAAACAGCCCTTGACTTCAGCAATCCCACTATCACTATCACCTGTAATAATCAAGTCATCCACATAGATGACTATGATGACCAAACCTGTATCTCCCTTTCTCACATAAAGTGAGTGATCAGCATCAGAAACATAAAAGCCAATATTGACAAGATACTCTCTGATCTTGTCAGACCATGCTCTAGGTGCTTGCTTGAGCCCATAGAGTGCCTTCTTCAACCTGCACACATACGTGGGATGCTCTAAATCTTCATAACCTGCTGGCTGATCCATATACACTTCTTCCTGCAAATCACCATGCAAGAAGGCATTCTTTACATCCATTTGCTGCAACCTCCAACCTTTGGCTGCTGCCAAAGCAATCACACATCTGACAGTTGCCATCCTAGCAACTGGACTGAAGGTTTCATCATAATCTATGCCATATGTCTGGGCATAGCCTTTTGCAACCAGCCTAGCTTTGTACCTGCTAATAGAACCACCTGCATTGTGCTTAATCTTATAAACCCACTTACATCCAATAGCTTTCTTTCCCTTTGGCAATGATACTAGATCCCAAGTCTTATTGGCCTCTAGTGCAGCCATCTCCTCATCCATTGCTGCATCCCAATGAGCATGACCAACAGCCTCCTCAAAACATGTGGGCTCAACATCCTCAACTAGTTTCACCATATAAGCATAATGGTGAGCTGCATAACCCTCAAAACCAAATCTTTTAACAGGGTATCTCACCCTGCTAGACCTGCGTACCACTGGATCACTCAATGGAGTCTTTGCATTAACACGTGCTCTCTGCACACCTGGAGTCCTCACTGAAGGAATGCCAAGCTCATCATCCAAGCTCTCTGAGCCACTGGAGTCTCCATCAAAAACTGCATCAATGCCTTCTGACACCTTATTCTTTCCTTTTTCTTTACCTGTAGTGCTACTAGATGCACCCGAAGATGTAGAGGTACTCCTTAGTCTCCCAGACCAAGGACTACCAGATGATGTCTCTGGTCCACTAAGAGTCTGTGATTCTTGCTTTTCAGCCTGCACATGAGTATCATGATCATCATCAACATCCAATGCATCACCACTAGATGCATACCAACTGCTCATTTCATCAAAGATGACATCCCTGCTCACTCTGAACTTACATGTGACAGGGTTGTAACAACGATACCCTTTCTGCTCTAAAGAGTATCCAATAAAGATACACTTTTCAGCCTTTGGATCCAGTTTCTTCCGCAACTCATCTGGCACATGAACATACGCAATGCAGCCAAATACTTTCAAGTGTGAAACATCAGGCTTCTTACCTGTAAAACATTCTTCGGGGGTCATACCATGAACTGTAGCTGTGGGAGTTCTGTTCATAATATAAACAGCAGTATGAACAGCCTCAGACAAAAAATGCTTAGGCATATTCTTTTCAGCCATCAAGGCGCGTGCAACTTCTGCAATATGCCTGTTTTTCCTTTCTGCAACCCCATTTTGCTGTGGGGTATACCTGCATGTGAACTGTCTCTTTATCCCATGAGACCTCAGAAAATCACTGAACTCATTTGAGAGGTACTCTCCCCCTCCATCTGACCTCAGGCACTTTACTTTCAAGCCTGTTTCTCTTTCAACTGCAGCCTTGAAAGTTCTAAAGTGCTCAAAAACTTCACTCTTTTCCTTCATAAAATATACCCACAGCTTTCTAGAGCAATCATCAATGAATGTGACAAAGTATGAACTGCCTCCAAGAGATACATTTTGTGTAGGCCCCCAAATGTCTGTATGCACAACATCAAGGATATTTCTGCTTACATCTCTGTCATGTGAAAAGGGTTGTCTTGCCTGCTTACCAAACTGACATGCTTCACATACCTTCTGAAATTCTGCAACTTTAAATGTAGGCAAACCTGTAACCAACCCTTTGGACTGCATTAATTTCAGCCTTTGTACATTTGCATGTCCAATGCGTTTGTGCCAAATTTCAATGTCTGCAACAACACCTTTTCCTTTGGCATACATAGCCGCATTCATAGTAGGAATTCCAGCATCTAGAGTGAACATACGTCCAACTCTACTTCCCTTTGCTACCAACCTGCACTTGTCATTGAAGTCTTCTACAAAGCAGCCCTTTGCATTAAATCTGACTTGCAGCCCTTGCTCTACCATTTGACCGACTGACACCAAGTTCTTTGTAATAGATGGCACATGCAATACATCTGAAAGACTCTTTGTCTTACCATCATGCAAGGACAAGGGAACTTTTCCAATGTGTGAAATTGGGTGGCATGAGTCATCACCCGTCTGCACATAACCTGCATTCTGCAAATCCTGCATCTCCCCAAACCATTCTGCATGGCTGGTCATATGATTGGATGCACCTGAATCAACATACCAAACGTCTTCATGTGTTCCCTTTCCTGTAACAGCATTCAGCATATGCTGCATAACGAACAAACGTTCATTTTTGTCTTCATTCTGTCGTGAAGACGATGCATAGTTTCCTTGCTGCAACTTACCACTGCGGATATCATCTCTCTTAGCATAACATTGGGCTGCAATATGACCTGTTTTGCCACAGTAGTGGCACACAATACCAGAGTTGTTAGAACCTCTGTTCTGCCATCCACCTCTTCCTCTAAAGCTCCCCCTGCCTCTAAAGTTACCACGACCTCCTGAAACCTGCATATCGCCAAATTGCTGATTCAATCTGTTTTGCTGGTTATCACTACCACGTCCTGTACCACGGCCTCTTGAAGAGAACCTGCCACGTCCCCTTCCTGAACTAGAGTAGAAAGCTTGGACCTGTTCACCACTTCTTTCAGATGTCTCACTCTGCATGTTGATCTCTTCAGTGATCATAAGGGAGACCAATTCATCGAAATCTGGAAATGGCTTTCTGACATATACGGAAGTTACAAAAGACTTCCAAGCCTTTTCATTGTTAAGTCCACCCAAGGTAGACGACACCAAATCATCATCATCGGACATTGCATCAATCGCTGCCAATGCATCTGCAATGCTTCTTACTTTCAGTGCATACTCATTGATAGACATATTCCCTTTCTTCAATGTATTCAACTCTTGCTTGAGTTGAATCTTTCGTGCCTTTGTATTTACAGAAAACATACTTTCAAGTATGGTCCAAGCTGCATATGCATTCTCTGCATTTCTAATGTGTCCCAGCATGTTATTGTCAATTACTGCAGACAACCAATACATGACCTTCTTGTCTTTTGCATTCCATTCCTTTCGTGCCTTTGTCTCTTCTACAGTTGGAGGATCACTCACCTCCGGCTCCTTTTCTTCACCTGAAACGAACTCGTAGAGGCCTTTTCCAATAAGGAAGTTCGTGACACGAAACTTCCATGATGGGTAGTTGTTCTTGTCGAGCTTCTCAATGATGGGGCTTCCACTGTTCTCTGCCATTATCACAAAACTAATACCAAACAGCAAGCAAATCTTCTGCAACCCTTGACCTGTAGTGCACAGCAATACACCAGACAGCCTTTTTTACTGTCTGCTCAACAATACATGCAATCTGCAACCAGTTTGCAGATAAACCTTGTGTTTACCCACTGATAAACACCTTTGAACTTACAGATCTGAAATCTGTAACCTGCGCACCCACGTTCGGTCAATACAGTCGAAGTCACAGTGTACCCCGAAACTGTTGTCCGCAACCTTGCGGCTCTAAAACGGGCCCTGAAACGGCCTCAAATGCCCAAAATCTCTACGGGAAAGCCTTAAAGGGCTAATTTGCAGAATATACAGTGCTCTTTGCGCACACCAAATCTCACTGCAATCTGAGATTTTTGCTCTGCCCTGCTTCCGGTGCCTCCACAGGCACTATCCAAGAGAAGGAGTGGAAGAATGGGAGAGATTCTTACCCGTAGCTTGCTTGCTCGAACCTTGCTTCTTCTCCTTCACTTCAACCTTCGAAATCAGCCTCTCTCAATGGCGCGGCTCTGATACCATGTCAAGAATCACGTGGTGGAGCGAGTTGCTCAGGATGCTGTGCCGAACACACACAGAATGCACAAGGAGAAGCTCACTTAAGAGACAAGAAGAGAGATGGAGGCCAAAACGTTTTCTTGCTGATTTCTTCTTCTTCTTCCACACTCTTTACAATGTACACAAAGTATAGATAAGATACAACATAAAAGGAAAGTGGCCTACTAAGTCAAACAATGCATAACCGACTACACTAGTCGAATGGCGCTATAACTATGCCAGCTGTAAATAGGTGTAACAACCTGAATATAATAAGTAATGAGTCAGTGGCCATGTGAGAGTCATAATGACCACCAACGTGCTAAGTGTAGACGTGTGGACCCATCTAACCAGGCGGTCCATCATCCATGTCCACATGTGTTGAGCTTGCCATCTCAACACTCCCCCTCAAGCTGAACTGCATCTCTGCAACTCCAAGTAAGCTTCGAAACTTTTGAAGCTTCTCTGTACCCAATGCCTTCGTGAAGATATCAGCTATCTGATCCTGTGTGCTGACATACACCAAGTCAATCTCACCTGCTAGTACCTTCTCTCTCACAAAGTGGTAGTGTACCTCAATATATTTTGTCCTGGCATGGAACACAGGGTTCCTAGCCAACTGTATACTGCTCATGTTGTCACAATAAATGACAACTGGACCTTCCACCTGCACATCCAAATCAGCCAGTAACTTTTGCAGCCATACTACCTCACATGTTGCAACAACAGCACCTCTATACTCAGCCTCTGTACTTGACAAAGCAACTGTAGATTGCTTTTTGCTGCTCCATGCAACTGCTGCACTACCAAGAGAAAACATGTATCCGCTGGTAGATCTTCTATCAGACATACTACCAGCCCAATCTGCATCTGTGTATCCAAACACCTGTACATCTGTACCTGCCTCATAGAAAAGCCCATAATGTAATGTGGACTTCACATATCTCAATATGCGTCTCACTGCATCCAAATGTGGCTTTCTAGGTACTTGCATAAACTGACTCACAAGACCAACAGCATAGCTCAAGTCTGGCCTTGTAATGGTCATGTAGATCAAACTCCCCACTATCCTCCTGAACATAGTAGGGTCTTCTATCTCATCTCCAACATCAGCACTCAGCTTTACATTCTGCTCCAACGGGACTGAAAGTGGTTTGCATGCAGTCATACCATACTTGGACAACATATCCAAGCCATACTGTCTTTGGGATAGCCATATACCATCATCACATCTGATCACCTCAATGCCAAGGAAGTACCTTAGCTCACCTAAATCCTTCATCTCAAACTTCATCTTCAAACAGCCCTTGACTTCAGCAATCCCACTATCACTATCACCTGTAATAATCAAGTCATCCACATAGATGACTATGATGACCAAACCTGTATCTCCCTTTCTCACATAAAGTGAGTGATCAGCATTAGAAACATAAAAGCCAATATTGACAAGATACTCTCTGATCTTGTCAGACCATGCTCTAGGTGCTTGCTTGAGCCCATAGAGTGCCTTCTTCAACCTGCACACATACGTGGGATGCTCTAAATCTTCATAACCTGCTGGCTGATCCATATACACTTCTTCCTGCAAATCACCATGCAAGAAGGCATTCTTTACATCCACTTGCTGCAACCTCCAAGCTTTGGCTGCTGCCAAAGCAATCACACATCTGACAGTTGCCATCCTAGCAACTGGACTGAAGGTTTCATCATAATCTATGCCATATGTCTGGGCATAGCCTTTTGCAACCAACCTAGCTTTGTACCTGCTAATAGAACCACCTGCATTGTGCTTAATCTTATAAACCCACTTACATCCAATAGCTTTCTTTCCCTTTGGCAATGATACTAGATCCCAAGTCTTATTGGCCTCTAGTGCAGCCATCTCCTCATCCATTGCTGCATCCCAATGAGCATGACCAACAGCCTCCTCAAAACATGTGGGTTCAACATCCTCAACTAGTTTCACCATATAAGCATAATGGTGAGCTGCATAACCCTCAAAACCAAATCTTTTAACAGGGTATCTCACCCTGCTAGACCTGCGTACCACTGGATCACTCAATGGAGTCTTTGCATTAACACGTGCTCTCTGCACACCTGGAGTCCTCACTGAAGGAATGCCAAGCTCATCATCCAAGCTCTCTGAGCCACTGGAGTCTCCATCAAAAACTGCATCAATGCCTTCTGACACCTTATTCTTTCCTTTTTCTTTACCTGTAGTGCTACTAGATGCACCCGAAGATGTAGAGGTACTCCTTAGTCTCCCAGACCAAGGACTACCAGATGATGTCTCTGGTCCACTAAGAGTCTGTGATTCTTGCTTTTCAGCCTGCACATGAGTATCATGATCATCATCAACATCCAATGCATCACCACTAGATGCATACCAACTGCTCATTTCATCAAAGATAACATCCTTGCTCACTCTGAACTTACATGTGACAGGGTTGTAACAACGATACCCTTTCTGCTCTAAAGAGTATCCAATAAAGATACACTTTTCAGCCTTTGGATCCAGTTTCTTCCGCAACTCATCTGGCACATGAACATACGCAATGCAGCCAAATACTTTCAAGTGTGAAACATCAGGCTTCTTACCTGTAAAACATTCTTCGGGGGTCATACCATGAACTGCAGCTGTGGGAGTTCTGTTCATAATATAAACAGCAGTATGAACAGCCTCAGACAAAAAATGCTTAGGCATATTCTTTTCAGCCATCAAGGCGCGTGCAACTTCTGCAATATGCCTGTTTTTCCTTTCTGCAACCCCATTTTGCTGTGGGGTATACCTGCATGTGAACTGTCTCTTTATCCCATGAGACCTCAGAAAATCACTGAACTCATTTGAGAGGTACTCTCCCCCTCCATCTGACCTCAGGCACTTTACTTTCAAGCCTGTTTCTCTTTCAACTGCAGCCTTGAAAGTTCTAAAGTGCTCAAAAGCTTCACTCTTTTCCTTCATAAAATATACCCACAGCTTTCTAGAGCAATCATCAATGAATGTGACAAAGTATGAACTGCCTCCAAGAGATACATTTTGTGTAGGCCCCCAAATGTCTGTATGCACAACATCAAGGATATTTCTGCTTACATCTCTGTCATGTGAAAAGGGTTGTCTTGCCTGCTTACCAAACTGACATGCTTCACATACCTTCTGAAATTCTGCAACTTTAAATGTAGGCAAACCTGTAACCAACCCTTTGGACTGCATTAATTTCAGCCTTTGTACATTTGCATGTCCAATGCGTTTGTGCCAAATTTCAATGTCTGCAACAACACCTTTTCCTTTGGCATACATAGCCGCATTCATAGTAGGAATTCCAGCATCTAGAGTGAACATACGTCCAACTCTACTTCCCTTTGCTACCAACCTGCACTTGTCATTGAAGTCTTCTACAAAGCAGCCCTTTGCATTAAATCTGACTTGCAGCCCTTGCTCTACCATTTGACCGACTGACACCAAGTTCTTTGTAATAGATGGCACATGCAATACATCTGAAAGACTCTTTGTCTTACCATCATGCAAGGACAAGGGAACTTTTCCAATGTGTGAAATTGGGTGGCATGAGTCATCACCCGTCTGCACATAACCTGCATTCTGCAAATCCTGCATCTCCCCAAACCATTCTGCATGGCTGGTCATATGATTGGATGCACCTGAATCAACATACCAAACGTCTTCATGTGTTCCCTTTCCTGTAACAGCATTCAGCATATGTTGCATAACGAACAAACGTTCATTTTTGTCTTCATTCTGTCGTGAAGACGATGCATAGTTTCCTTGCTGCAACTTACCACTGCGGATATCATCTCTCTTAGCATAACATTGGGCTGCAATATGACCTGTTTTGCCACAGTAGTGGCACACAATACCAGAGTTGTTAGAACCTCTGTTCTGCCATCCACCTCTTCCTCTAAAGCTCCCCCTGCCTCTAAAGTTACCACGACCTCCTGAAACCTGCATATCGCCAAATTGCTGATTCAATCTGTTTTGCTGGTTATCACTACCACGTCCTGTACCACGGCCTCTTGAAGAGAACCTGCCACGTCCCCTTCCTGAACTAGAGTAGAAAGCTTGGACCTGTTCACCACTTCTTTCAGATGTCTCACTCTGCATGTTGATCTCTTCAGTGATCATAAGGGAGACCAATTCATCGAAATCTGGAAATGGCTTTCTGACATATACGGAAGTTACAAAAGACTTCCAAGCCTTTTCATTGTTAAGTCCACCCAAGGTAGACGACACCAAATCATCATCATCGGACATTGCATCAATCGCTGCCAATGCATCTGCAATGCTTCTTACTTTCAGTGCATACTCATTGATAGACATATTCCCTTTCTTCAATGTATTCAACTCTTGCTTGAGTTGAATCTTTCATGCCTTTGTATTTACAGAAAACATACTTTCAAGTATGGTCCAAGCTGCATATGCATTCTCTGCATTTCTAATGTGTCCCAGCATGTTATTGTCAATTACTGCAGACAACCAATACATGACCTTCTTGTCTTTTGCATTCCATTCCTTTCGTGCCTTTGTCTCTTCTACAGTTGGAGGATCACTCACCTCCGGCTCCTTTTCTTCACCTGAAACGAACTCGTAGAGGCCTTTTCCAATAAGGAAGTTCGTGACACGAAACTTCCATGATGGGTAGTTGTTCTTGTCGAGCTTCTCAATGATGGGGCTTCCACTGTTCTCTGCCATTATCACAAAACTAATACCAAACAGCAAGCAAATCTTCTGCAACCCTTGACCTGTAGTGCACAGCAATACACCAGACAGCCTTTTTTACTGTCTGCTCAACAATACATGCAATCTGCAACCAGTTTGCAGATAAACCTTGTGTTTACTCACTGATAAACACCTTTGAACTTACAGATCTGAAATCTGTAACCTGCGCACCCACGTTCGGTCAATACAGTCGAAGTCACAGTGTACCCCGAAACTGCTGTCCGCAACCTTGCGGCTCTAAAACGGGCCCTGAAACGGCCTCAAATGCCCAAAATCTCTGCGGGAAAGCCTTAAAGGGCTAATTTGCAGAATATACAGTGCTCTTTACGCACACCAAATCTCACTGCAATCTGAGTTTTTTGCTCTGCCCTGCTTCCGGTGCCTCCACAGGCACTATCCAAGAGAAGGAGTGGAAGAATGGGAGAGATTCTTACCCGTAGCTTGCTTGCTCGAACCTTGCTTCTTCTCCTTCACTTCAACCTTCGAAATCAGCCTCTCTCAATGGCGCGGCTCTGATACCATGTCAAGAATCACGTGGTGGAGCGGGTTGCTCAAGATGCTGCGCCGAACACACACAGAATGCACAAGGAGAAGCTCACTCAAGAGACAAGAAGAGAGATGGAGGCCAAAACGTTTTCTTGCTGATTTCTTCTTCTTCTTCCACACTCTTTACAATGTACACAAAGTATAGATAAGATACAACATAAAAGGAAAGTGGCCTACTAAGTCAAACAATGCATAACCGACTACACTAGTCGAATGGCGCTATAATTATGCCAGCTGTAAATAGGTGTAACAACCTGAATATAATAAGTAATGAGTCAGTGGCCATGTGAGAGTCATAATGACCACCGACGTGCTAAGTGTAGACGTGTGGACCCATCTAACCAGGCGGTCCATCATCCATGTCCACATGTGTTGAGCTTGCCATCTCAACATGTCTCTGTATGCCCCACAGAATATGTGATTCCTAACATAGACGGCATGATCTCTAGAAAATCTACAGTACCAGATATATGGGCTACCTCCCTGGGTACGCCTCGTCATCAACTCCCTGACGCTAGCATAAGACGAAGTGATCTTCATCGACAAACAATTGAGTGATGTGAGCTTTCATCCTAACAAGATGGGCTATGAGTATGGGCTGCCCTCCTGTATTTATCAACAGAGCGTGAGACAGAGGGTAGAGTGAGTGACCAATTCTTTCCCTTCAATTCAAATGAGAGGTGAGCTATGTGGAATGGAAGGTTGCACACACGAGCTGGGCCTCTCAATGCACAATGCATGATTTGTTCCTGTGCACTGCACTATAAGGCTCCTAGGCCTTCCGTCTCGCACTATATGCCAGCATAGGGTGGGATACACTGTTGCACCATCAAATGCGCACAAGGCATACAACCTTTGCACAAGCGATTGTGAGGATAACAATAATGGGTGTAAGGATCGAGTTGCCCTCCTATATTCTCAAATAGAGTGTTAGTCATAGGGGGGTCAAGTGTGACTGGTGTGTCCTCAAAACAATCATCGAGAGGTGAGATTGAGGGATGTTATGACACTTGGCGCAAGGTATGTTTTCCTTTCCCTATGCACCGACGGGATGGGTCTCTGCTGTCACCGCATGACATGTCACCCTATTCTATACACTACACCATAAGGCTCTCTGGTCTTCATGCTTACACCTATGCCAGATGGGGTTGGGACACACTTATGCACCATCAACTATGCACCCTGGCATACTCCTTCTGTCCCATTTCCCTTATCGATTTCTAAACTAGATGTATGTTATGGGGTTCTCTACGAGATTCATCGAGTGATGTACGTTATAGGGTGAGTGAATATTCTTTCCTCCCCATTTGAGTTACTGTGCTGAGTACAATATCCTTCGTCATCACCCAAATTCTTGCACCTTCATCAGTAAAGCTGCCTCCTTGGGTACTGCTGCATAGTTCTTGCCGCACTGGACGTATACTGTGAAGACATCTTGGTACTACAATGCTCGACAAATTGGGCTAATTTTTTCTAACCCTACACCTTTTATTTGCAAGTGACGGTCATGTTTTAAATGTGGGAATGTTCACATACAATCCAGTGACATGTCTTGTGTTCATGCGGAGTCCTTTCACCCTACCCAGTAAGGTTTTAAGTGTGGGGACGCACCGCTGCACGTCTGTTGAGTATACATCTTGCATATGTCATTCACGGAATCTTTGTATATCCCATGTCTTCACTTTACCTTAATGAGCCCCTTGCCCACCCACCATCCCTCGTTTCGTTTACCTAAGAGGTTGTTCCTATTGTTATTTTTCTTTGCACAGCGTTTTGGTCATTTTTCCATGTGAATATATCCTAGGTTGATAAAAACCCAAATCCAACCTTACATCCATGTATATCCTTTAATCTCTACCTTTTTTCTTCTTACCACCCCCTATTCCAAGCAACGGATTGATAGTTATTAATTTTTGAAGCAATTCCCACACATTGGACATTTTTCATATGAACGCTCCTTTATTGTTTTGGAACGCTGATCTGATATGAAAGCCCTATCCTATACCTTCCACTTAACAATTTTCCTCTTTAAATGCTATCATTCTGACGTACAGTTTGTCAGTTATTAATTTTTGCGAAACATAGTGACTTTTTCGTGCCTATTTTCATCATTTTTCCATGTGAACCTATCCTATTCTCCTCAGAATTAAATTCTGAGTGGATAGCCTTGCCCGCCCCCCCTTCTTGCCCATTTCTCCTTTTTCCACTACCTTGTTCTGACCTACAGATTTTTCGTTATTAATTTTTATAAGTGTTTTCGAGCTTCGTTTTATTATTTTTTCCATGCGAATACCTCCTAATCCAATCGAAACTGAGTTCTATTGCTCTAGACCTGATGATCATCTATGTCTTGACATTTCTTGTTTTGACTACCTTCCATTCCGGTGGATGGATCATTAATTATTAATTTCTAAATCCCTTTTCAGGTATGATTTTTGGGTTTTTTCCATGTGAACACATCTTATCTTGATCAGAATTGTGTTCTGAAGTGATAGGATTGTTGGGCACTTTCTTCCGCACATTTTTCCTTTTTCCCACACTTTGTTCCGATGCACAAATTCTCCGGTATTAAATCTTGTATTCATTTTCAAGCTTGATTTTTGCCTTTTTCCCATGTGAACACCTTGCATTCTCCCTGGACCCCTTGTTGCACTTTTCCACTATCGTCCCCCTATCTTCCAACATATTTTCCATTTTTACAGCATTTCATTCGGATGCACGGTTTGGGTTTTATTAATTTTTTTGTGTTTTTACATGTGTATGCGCCTCTCGCGTTGCACGTGAACATCCATGCTTTTTAATTTACCCGTCTTCTGATGCGTTCGATGCACCATTTGCCCCTGTGAGGGTGTCCACGTCATCTATGGGTCCCGCCATTGCAAATTTTTTAAACCTTGACCTGCGCCTGTGTGCGGGAGGAGGGGGGCTACCTTGTTTTATTTTGTATTTTTATTGATATTTTATTTTATTTTTTTAATTCAAAAAATTATAATTCCCCCTCCCCGACGGTTTCCTCGTTTCCCCTCCTTCCCTCCTCTCTCCTCTCTCCTTCCTTCTTTCTTTCCTTCTTTCTCTCACCTCCCCCCTCTCGGCGTACCCTCCCCTCTCCCCCTTTACCTCTTTCTTCTTCTTCTTCTTCTTCTTCTTCTCCCTTCTTCTTCTTCCTCCTCCTCCTCTTCTTCTTCTTTTTCTTCTTCTTCATCTTCTTCCTCCACTCCCCCCTCCCCTCTTCCTTGCACTGCTGTTGTGGCCCTCCAACCACCCACCAAGTCAACCGCATCATTGTCTCCGCCGTTGTGTTGCCGTCTTCGCCAACTGACCGCGTCACCGCCCTGCCCGCCAAGTTGCCTTTGCCAGCACTGATGTCGCTCCTGCACCTCCCCTACCCCTGCCTTTCCACCCACCCTTAGCCCACCCTTTCCCCTGCCTGCCCACCCATTACCCTCCCCACCCCCATTTCCTACCCCCCTCCCCCCACTACTCCTACCCGCCCACACCCTCATTACCTCCTTCCACCCTTACCTCCCCCCCCCCCCCCCCCCATTTTTCCTAACCCCCTTTTTTACACTCCTCACCCTTAATTTCTACCTTACCCCCTCCCATTACCCCCCCCCCCCTCGGTCACCGGCAATTCCCCCTTTGCCCCCTTCACTTACGCTTCCTAGTGTTTTATGGGTTGCCAAATGAGGATCCGATGGTGCATTTGAGAGAATATGACCTAACTTGTTTGGCAAGTGGGTTTAATGATATACACCTGATGCTCGTATTCTCAAGTACCCTAAAGGGAGAGGCAAGGAAATGGTACTGGAGCCTCCCAAGAGGGTCGATCAAATCATTTGAGGAGACTTGTGATAGATTTCTAGATGAGTATGAAAAGAAGCTCCCTATGATTCGGGTCTTAGGGCACCTTATGCAGTTTAGACAGGAGTCTTATCTTTCTGTTAAAGAGTATGCTAGAGCCTTTGATAGTACTCTTAGGCTTTGGCCAAGAAGAGCTAGTGCATTTACCAGATGATGTGCTATGTGAGCTCTTTTTGAATGGCTTAGAGATTAATACACAAATCCAAGTGGGATTGCGGAATCCTAGGTTTTTAAGGGAAGCAAAAATGCATGTCATTGATTATGAGGGTCATGTTCAGAGATGCTGGGAAAACTTTTGGAGTTTTCCCCGCTCAGTACAAGTGCATCCTAGCTTCCAACCATTTCTACAAGGAGATAGCTCACTTGTTGATACCAAGACAGCCTATGAGGGGAATCTTGGTGGCCAAAATCTCAAAGCAGAAAAGGGCAAATCTATGAGCAGTAATGACATGCCTCTCACTGAAAATATTCCAAGCCATGCAAGTCCCATTAGGGCTTGCAACACTTCCACGAGAGGTAGTTGTGATGGCAACATGGATAGAACCATTGGGCCTATGAGTGCTGATAAGCATTCTGTGTGTGGTTCTAATTTTGTTGCTAGTAAAGCTTTTGAGAGACCTTTATCGTCTCCAAGTGAATCATGCTTCCGAGTGGATGTTGTTCCCTTTAGTGAAAGCATGGTCCCTACAAGTAACAAGTCACAGTGTGGACGTAAACAAGTAAAGACATGTTTTGTAAAGAGGATGCAAAATGCTAAAAGTCCACCTGTGCTTCACAAAGGTCATAAGGACGTGAGGCCATTTGGCCATAGGGATAAGTTTGCATTGAGTTCCTTAGACCAGTGCAGCAAATTGAGGGAATGCAAGAATATTAAGGGAAATGTGAGATGGGTTTGGAGACCCAAAATCTTCAAAAGTATGGCAGAGTGTTAGATGCAAGGCCAAGGATCCCATTTGGATATATTTTGTTAAACCTTCAAGAGGATAAGACTGGATATACATATGACAGTATACACTGCCTTGGGATACACCCATGTGATGTGCCTAGGCTTGGAGCTCTACCTAGGTTGGGTCGTAGCACTGATTTATGTGAAAACCCGAATAGGGAGGGTTCAAATGAGCACAAAGCTATGATTCTTTCTGGCAAAGGAGCCACTCAGCCGCTTGAACGACCAGTTTATTCGGATGACAATAAATGTGGGACATCCAAGCCTACTGAGGCCATTCATTCAGCTCATAGTGCCCAAGAAGGGATCGGACTTATTGATGAGTTATTTGTGGAAAGACTTGGACTTGTATCTCTACAAAAAAAAAAAAAACTAATATAAAAAAACACAAGATCAAGCTTTTAGCTAACTTGCATGAGTAGCATGGGGCTAGTCGACCTATTATATGCTATCCTTGGCACCCTGGGTAGTCTGATAGGGTGTGATGTATATGCCAAGGATATCAGTATTACGTGGACTAAAATGACCTATCTATTTTTAAGCTAGGAGGCTAGCTGCTTTGGATATTACGTCCAGATTTCATTAGGCCAAGAGGACCGATGAGTTTTGTCGTGAAGTGCTTTATTTCATTAGGCCAAGAGGGTTGATCAATTTTTGTTGTAAAGTGCTTTATTTCATTAGGCCAAGAGGGCCAGTTGTCTGTTTAGTACAGGTGCGATTAATGTTTTCTTGTTTTAGTTTTGTGCTAGACAAGTTCAAAGAAGAGCTTGGACAAAGCCTTTTGTTGCGCGGGAGCTTCTCGTGGCCCTATCCAGGTGATATTTCTCCTTTATGAGTACCCTGTTTTTAGGCTATTTGTGTGTGTGTACTTGTAGGGGATTTTCTTTTCTTGTTGGGGACTGGCGTCCAATGCATAAAGTCCCAGGTTTAGGTTAAGTATGACTGAGGGAGGCCTGAGTAGTCGTTGCCTCCTATAAAGACATTGCCAGACATCAAAATACTTGTTTTAGAAGGGAGTCCTAGTGACCCTGTTCTGCTAGCCTGCTAGGTAACCGTTCTAGGAGTTCTTGTTAGTTGTGAGGCAGTTAGAGAAGCCTGCTAGAAGAAAAATAATGATGATGAAAAGAAACCCTGAATATCTTAAAAAACCCTAAATATATACAAAGGTGTGTAAAAAGGGGTTCTAACCCCCTATAAAAATTGAAAAAAAAGAAAAATTTATAAGCAGTTGATCATCGCCTTGTGAAGGTCTAGTAGGTTCCTGGGGACGAGTTAGGACTTGGGGCCGATGCCTTATCTTCCTAGGGGTGGCGTCTTGGTGGAAAAGAAGAAATTAAGGAAGGTTGGAGCGAAAATAAAAGTGAGCATCAGAAAAGGATTAAGTGTCGCCTTGCGAGGGCTTGGTAGGTTCTTGGGTACCGAGACAGGACACGAGGCCGATGCCCTGTTCTCCTTGGGTCATTACGCTCAGCTCCCTCCTTTTTACATAGCCGAGTATGGAAACATAAAAACTCAAAAAAAAAGAAATGTGCTAAAAGAAAATATTTCTTGATCAGGCTATAGGAGTCCTCGCTTAGTAGGAGCTCCTAGTTGTGTTGTCCTTAGTTAGGTAGGTAGTTCAGACCACCACTTAGGGCAACCTCTTTGATAGTTCTTTTTAGTTTGGCTGTGTTAGAGCAGTTGGTTAGTGACTAGCTTCGGACCTTCTCTCAGATTATGCTAGGCCTACTCCTCGTGGATTTCATGCCTTGGTTTTGTCAGGGGTAGGGTGAGCATTGTGCTGTGTTTTATTATGTATCTATTTTGTATCAGCTTGATGCTTCCTTTGGTTGTTTTGTGCAGATCTGTTGTGGGATTCAACGGGTTGAGTCACCCTATCCCATGGTCGCCAATGAAAGATGGATTTTAGGGCGGCCAACATGCTCAAAAATTGTGGAAAAATGTGGAATTTAGCAGAAAAATGTTCAATCCACGAAGGCGGCTCCAGCTAGGACGATTTTAAGCACCAAGTGAAATACGACTTTTAAAAGGCGCCCGAGCGACACTTGTTGATTTTTGATAAATTTTCAGACTACCGTGCGGGTGCCGGACGCCCAAGATTTTTTAGAGCTCGATTTGGAGCCCGGACAGGGAAATGGCCAAGGAAACGGTCAAGATATGAAGGGGTGGACAAAATTTGGGCAAAATGGGCTAGTGAACTTTGGGAGCCCAACTTTTAATGTGGCATGAAAGTTTCATGCAAGAGATGGGGAAAAAATGTGAGGAGAGGAGGCGCCATCTGCGCCCGAAATTTGCGCTCCAAATGATGGTGATCAATCTCCTGCCTATGAGCAACCTACCCAATGGACATTGGGGCTTGCCTACCCTCTGCCTCCTGATCATTTCGCCACCCTTCACTCGCACAATGATGGCCTGGATGAAGATTTATGATTTTAGTATTTCTCTCTCCTCCCTCTCTCTTCCTTAAGGGGGTGTTCTTGTGTGGAAGAAGACAATGAAGAATGGTGGAGGAAAGCTTGTCCGGATGAGACCGGATTGCTTCTGAATGGATGAAGACCTGAAGAGTGCTTTTCTTGAAGATGCTGAGCATTAAATGCTTGCTGGAAATCAATCCCATAGCCAAGAACAAGAAACAGAAACCCAAAAATAAGCGGTAATGCTATTTTTTTCAAAGAAAAATGATCTTTTTATGCTATTTGCTTTATGAAACCTTGTTCATATGGGATGAAAGTTCATTATGATATTGTTTTCCATGAGTTTCAACTGTTTACAACCTGAAAATCAGAAAATATAAGACTACATAGTTGGAATTAGTGTCAAAATGCATGAAAAACAAGCGTGTTAAGGGTAAAATTTGGGTTTTGCTATATAAATGAGAAATATGATATGTCACACCAACTAAATTTGAGTTTTTGCTGTTAATGAACCTAAGGGCCACAACCCACAATCAACTTTCATTTTCAGTCATTATTTATTAAAGAAAAATAGGGAAAAATACCCAAAATGGAAAAAATGGGTTTAAAATTAGAGAAAAATAGAAAACGGGCTGCGAAAAATTATGGAAAATTATATCTATATTTTTGCAATGTATAACAATGGAAAAGCACGAGGTGGGCCTCGGTTTGCTTCCATTTCTATGTTTTGTGCATATTTATCGTTCTTTTAAAAGGGAGAAATGCATAGAAACCCTATCTAACTGATCAACGATGCAAAATGCTAAGAGTTGGATGAAGAGGGGCTGAAATGCTGAAAGATAAAGGAAAGATTTGATTTATGCATTGCACTTGGAATATAGGAAACGTTTTGAATAAAGAGGATGGTGGCATATGGCTCGGTGCCTCCTTTCAACACAGCACACGCTAGTAAAATTCATGGAAAGAATGCTTTATGCACCACTCACGATGCTGATTTTTTCTTTTGTCTGAGCACATAGTCATACATGATTTACATTAAGCATAATAATTAAAAGGTATCAGAAAAACCTCCTGGATGCATGGCACCTGTTTTCCTTAGGTTGTGACCAACGTTGAGCGTGAGAGGATGTCCTAAGCTATAGGTTAGTCATGGGGTCCTAAGGGGAAAGTGTAGTGAGGAATGGTACATCCTGGAACATAAAATATTGGTACCTTGAGAGGAGTATGTGCAGAAATATTCTATATGTCTAGCGACGCATCGAAGGGCCAATCCCTAAGATGTAGGAGAGCTGTAGTGGGGCAGCGGCAATCAGCCGTTGGAGGCCTCCTATGTATGTGATTATTGTGGCAGATATTGCCAATGTGTATGGGATGCTCCCTCTGAGGAGTTTATAGGAGGGTTAAGTTGGACTACAAAAGGATTACGAACGCAAGATAGTCGATAGGAAGGCAGTGTGTGTTACTGAGGCGCTCTTGGCCGTGAGGCCGTGGGGTTGTTGTGTGTGTGTGCATGAGGTTCGGCTAGTGTGATAGCCAGTGCCTGCCCATTTTAGGTTCCATTATATCTTATCTATACTTTGTGTACATTGTATAGTGTGTGGGAGAAGAAGAAGAAACCAGCAAGAAAACGTTTTGGCATCCATCTCTCTTCTTGTGTTCTTGAGTGAGCTTCCTCTTGTGTATACAGTGTGTGTTTGGCGCTGCAGCTCAAGCAAGTCCCCCACCACACAATTCTTGACATGGTATCAGAGTTGCACCATTGAGAGAGGCTAATTTCGAAGGCTGAAGTGAAGGAGAAGAAGCAAGGTTCAAGCAAGCAGGCAACGTGTAAGAAGCTCTCTCATTCTTCCACTCTCTCTCTTGGATAGTGCCTGTGGAGGCACCAGAAGCACGGTCGAGCAAAAATCTCAGATTGCTATGAGATTTGGTGTGCGATCAGATCACTGTATATTTTACAATTATTTTGGGCATCTGAGGCAATTTAGGCCCCGTTTTAGAGCTGCAAGGTTGCGGACAACAGTTTCAGGGTACACTGTGATTTTGGCCGTATTGACCGAAAGTGGGTGCACATGTTACAAATTGCGAATCTGTAATTTTTTAGGTATTTGCAAGAAGCAAACATAAGGTTTATCTGCAAACAGGTTGCAAATTACATGCACTGTTGAGCAATTAGTGAAAAAGGTTGCTTGGTGTATTACTGTGTACGTGTTGTGGAAGATTACACAAAACTAGCTTGCTGTGTTATATCCTTGTTTGTGATAATGGCAGAGAATAGTGGAAATCCCATTATTGAGAAGCTCGACAAGAACAACTACCCTTCATGGAAGTTCCATGTGATGAACTTCCTCATTGGAAAGGGCCTTTATGAGTTTGTCTCAGGTGAAGAAAAGGAGCCAGAGCTGGGTATCCCTCCGACTCCAAATGAGTTAAAAGCATGGAAAGATTGGAATGCGAAAGACAAAAAGGTGATGTACTGGCTATCTGCAGTAATTGATAATACTATGCTGGGACATACCAGGAATGAAGAAACTTCACATGCAGCTTGGACAATTTTTGAGAACATGTTTTCAATAAATACAAAGGCACGAAAGATTCAACTCAAGCAAAAGTTGAATGCGTTGAAGAAAGGGAAAATGTCTATCAATGAGTATGCTTTGAAGGTGAGGAGCATTGCAGATGCCTTAGCAGTGATTGATGCAATGCCAGATAATGATGATCTGGTTTCATCCACTCTAAGTGACCTTAACAATGAGAAGGCATGGAAATCATTTGTCACTTCAGTATATGTACGGAAGCCATTTCCAGATTTTGATGAGCTGATCTCTCTCATGATTACTGAAGAGATCAATATGCAGGGTGATTCGTCTGAAAGAAATGGTGAACAGGTCCAATCATTTTTACTCGAGTTCAGGAAGGGGACGTGGAAGATCCTCTTTGAGAGGCTGTGGTATGTGATGTGCTGCGATAACCAGCAAAATAGGCTCAATCAACAGTTTGGTGAAATACAGGTTTCTGGAGGCAGAGGAAACTTTAGAGGTAGGGGGAGCTCTAGAGGAAGAGATGGATGGCAGAATAGAGATTCTCGAAATTCTGCTATTGTTTGCCATTATTGTGGCAAAACAGGCCATATTGCGGCCCATTGCTATACAAAGAAGGATGATATTCGTAGTGGTAAATTGCAGCAAGGAAGCTATGCATCGTCTTCACGATAGAATGAAGACAAAAATGAGCGTCTGTTTGTCATGCAGCATATGATGAATGCAGTTACAGGAAAGGGGCACATGATGATGTATGATATGTCGATTCAAGTGCATCTAATCGTATGACCAGTCATGTTGAATGGTTTGGAGAGATGTAAGACTTAAAAAATCCAGGTTATGTGCAGATGGGTGATGATTCATGCCACCCAATTTCACACATTGGAAAGGTTCCCTTGTCCTTGTATGATGGCCAGACAAAGAGTTTGACAGATGCATTACGCATGCCTTCAATTACAAAGAATCTAGTGTCTGTTGGCCAAATGGTAGAGCAGGAGTTGCAGGTCCGATTCAATGCAAAAGGTTATTTTGTAAAAGAATTTAATGATAGATGCAGGTTGGTCACAAAAGGAAGTAGAGTTGGCCGAATGTTCACTTTAGATGGTGGAATTCTTGCAATGGATGCTACTATGTATGCTAAAGGAAAAGGAGTAGTTGCAAATATTGAAATATGGTAAATGTATTGGACATGCAAATGTGCAAAGGCTGAAATTAATGCAGTCCAGAGGATTGGTTACAGGGTTGCCTTCTTTTATAGTTGCAAAATTTCATAAAGTCTGTGAAGCATGCTAGTTTGGTAAGCAGGCAAGACAACCCTTCTAACATGACAGAGAAGTGAGTAGAAAAATACTTGATATAGTCTGATGTTTGGGGGCCTACACAGAATGTATCTCTTGGTGGTAGCAAATACTTTGCCACATTTATTGATGACGACTGTTCAAGGAAGTTATGGGTATAATTTATGAAGGAAAAAAGTGATGTGTTTGAGCACTTCAAATATTTTAAGGCAGCTGTTGAAACAGAAACATGCTTAAAAGTAAAGTGCTTGAGATCAAATGGAGGGGGAGAGTACCTCTCTAATGAGTTTAGTGGCTTCTTGAGGACTCATGGAATAAAAATGCAATTTACTTGCAGGTATACCCCACAGCAAAATGGTGTTGCAGAAAGAAAAAATAGGCATATTGCAAAAGTTGCACGAGCATTAATGGTTGAAAAGAATATGCCCAAACATTTTTGGTATGAGGTAGTCCATACTGGTATTTACATTATGAACAGAACTCCCACAGCTGCAGTTCATGGGATGACTCTTGAAGAATGCTTTACTGGCAAGAAACCTGATGTATCGCACTTGACGGTATTTGGCTGTGTTGCATACGTTCATGTGCCAGATGAATTATGGAAGAAGCTTGATCCAAAGGCAGAAAAATGTGTTTTTATTGGATACTCTTTAGAGCAGAAAGGGTATCGCTGTTATAACCCTGTCACAGGTGAGTTCACAGTGAGCAGGGATGTTATCTTTGATGAGATGGGAAGTTGGTATACACCTCTGGTGATGTTTTGGATGATGATAATGATCAGAAAAGCTATATGCAGAAAGATAAACAAGAATCACAGAGTCTTAGTGGACCAGAAACATCATCTGGTACTATAGCTATAGTGAGCCCTTGGTCTAGGAGACTAAGGAGTAGCCCCATATCTTCAGGTGGATCTATAAGTGTTGCAGGGAAGGACAAAGGAAAGAAGAAAGTGTTGGATGGTAACGATGCATCTACCAGTCATTTGGGATTTGACGGAGATTCCAGTGGTTCAGAGAGCTTGGTATATGAGCTTGGTATTCCTTCAATCAGGACACTAGGTGTACAGAGAGCTCATAGTAATGTAAAGGCTCCATTGAGTGATCCAGTGGTACGCAGATCTAGCAGGGTCAGATACCCTGCTAAAAGATTTAGTTTTGAAGGTTATGCAACTCACCATTATGCTTATATGGTGAAACTAGTTGAGGATGTTGAGCCCACTTGTTTTGAGGATGCTGTTGGTCATGCTCATTGGGATGCAGCAATGGATGAGGAGATGGCTGCATTAGAGGCCAACAAGACTTGGGATTTGGTACCCTTGCCTAAGGGTAAGAAAGAAATTGGTTGTAAGTGGGTTTACAAAGTTAAGCATAATGCACATGGTTCAATTAGCAGGTATAAGGCTAGGCTCATTGCAAAAGGCTATGCTTAAACATATGGCATAGATTATGAAGAGACATTCAGTCCAGTTGCTAGGATGGAAACTGTTAGGCGTGTGATTGCCTTGGCAGCAACCAAAGGTTGGAGTTTGTAGCAAATGGATGTTAACTATGCCTTCTTGCATGGTGAATTGCAAGAAGAAGTGTATATGGAGCAGCCAATAGGTTATGAGGATTTAGAGCATCCCACATATGTGTGCAGGTTAAAGAAGGTGCTCTATGGGCTAAAGCAAGCACCAAGAGCATGGTCTAACAAGATTGGAGAGTATCTTGTCAATATTGGATTTTGTATTTCTGATGCTGATCACTCACTTTAAGTGAGAAAGGGAGATGCATGTTTGGTCATCATAGTCATCTATGTGGATGACTTGATTATTACAGATGACAATGACAATGGGATTGCTGAAGTTAAGGACTTCTTGAAGAAGAAGTTTGAGATGAAAGATTTGGGTGAGTTGAGATACTTTCTTGGTATTGATGTGATCAAATGTGATGATGGTATATGGCTATCCCAAAGGCAATATGACTTGGATATGTTATCCAAGTATGGTATGACAACATATAAGCCTCTTTCAGTACCATTGGACAAAATGTGAAGTTGAGTGCTGATGTTGGGGATGAGATAGAAGACCCTACTATGTTCAGGAGGATAGTAGGGAGTTTGATTTATATGATTATCACAAGGCCAGACTTGAGCTATGCTGTTGGCCTTGTCAGTCAGTTTATGCAGATGCCTAGAAAGCCTCATTTAGATGGAGTTAGACATATATTGAGGTATGTGAAGTCCACTTTACATTATGAACTTTTTTATGAGCCAAGTAAGGACGTACAGGTCTTTGGATACACAAATGTAGATTGGACCGGTAGCATGCCAGACAGAAGATCTACAAGTGGATTCATGT